>NC_141157.1:4609748-4697248 GCF_053477565.2 Lygodium microphyllum | reverse complement strand
TTTTGATGCCGATGAGACAATTTACTCTCACAGAAATTTAATACAGCAAGTTGTTTACTGCCCTATTTATGAATTCCCCTCTTGCTTAAGCCATGGAAATTGTTCCAAATATGATGTTTGTTGCTTTGAAGACTCTTCAATAGGCAAACCCTTCCATTTGACAAGGTATGCCACAAGAATACGATTCCTTAGAACCTTCTCGCACGTGCCAATAATCTTCTCGGGCTCATAGATGGCCATCATCATCCAAGGGAGGTAGTTCTTTAAGAACTTGAATTTGAGGACCCACAAACTTTTTAAGCTGAGACACATGAAAGACATTATGGATTCTTGTGTTTGAAGGTAAGTCTAGTTGATAAGCAAGATTCCCAACTCGCTTGGCATATGGTAAGTACCATAAAACCTATGAGCCAATTTGTTGTGTCCTCCTTTAAGAGAAGCATAACGTGACTTGTGGAACCTTCAAAAATACCGATTCATCTTCCTCAAACTCCACATGTCTTCTTTTCTCATCCGCATAGACCTTCATTCTCTCTTGAGCTTTATGAATATTATCCTTGCATTACTTCATAAGAGCCTCCATCTTTTCCAACTCCTCACGGGCTTGTGGATTTACATCTTCATGAAACAATGTAGAGGGTACTTGTACTTTGTAGCCATATAAAGCTTCAAAAGGAGACATTCCAATACTCATATGGTAAGTATTGTTGTAACAAAACTCCGCAAGATGGAGCCATTGGTCCCATGCATTTTTTTTCTCATGGCAAAAGTGCCTCAAATAAACTTCTAGCCATTTGTTAACTCTTTTGGTTTCCCCATCTGTTTGTGGGTGATACGCGGTACTAGGAGTCAAAAGAGTCCCCATTGAAGAGAAAAAACTCCTCCAAAAGCTGCCCATAAACTTAATGTTGCAATCGGAAACAATCTTCATTGGCATACCATGAAGCTTGAAAATACATTCCATGAATTGTTGAGCCATTTGCTTTGCTGTAAATTGGGCCTTAGTTAGGATGAAATGGGTTGATTTAGTCAACCGATCAACTACCATATAAATTCTATTCCACCCATACTTAGTTGTAGGCAATCCCACAATAAAACCCATAGAGATATCATTCCACTTGCCTTGAGGAATAGGAAGTGGCTGAAGTAAGCCGCCGAGTAGAAGAGATGAGTCTTTATTTTGTTGACATGGAAGACATTGCATCACATAATCCTTGACATCCCGCCAAATGCCCTTCCAATAGAAACTCTTATGGATGTTGTCAAATGCTTTGAACAACCCATGATGGCCCACTAAAGGTGAAGAATGCATCTCATGCAAAATATGGTCTTTGAAAGAGGATTGTGGTGTCAAGTAGACTCTACCATGATACCATAAAAGACCATTATGCCAATTGAAATTGGGATACTCTTCTCCTTTACCTTACTAAAATTTCTTCATCATCTTTGATGCTTGTTCATCAAGCAAATATTCTTCTTGGATGTCATGAATCCAATCCTTATGTACAATTGAAATTGAAGAGATAGAATATGCCCACATTCATGATAAAGCATCTGCCACAACATTATCTTTTTCAGCCATGTAGATATTTCAAAATCATAGCTTTGAAGAGTAGCTAGCCAACTCCTTTGTTTAGGGCCCAAATTTGGTTGGGAAAGGAAGTATTTCAGCACAGGGTGATCACTCTTCACTTTGAAATGGCTGCCATATATATAGTGATACCACTTTTTAATAGCATGCAAAATTGCCAACATCTTTTGTTCATAGACATGTAGTTGATGATCCTTATCATCAAGCTTGTGACTTTCATAGGCTATAACTCCATGGTCTTGATACAAAATAGCCCCAACTCCTCTTCCACTAGCATCCGCATATATAATGAATTCCTTAGAGAAATCTGGGCATACAAGAATAGGTGTTCAAACTAATAGAGATTTCAACTCATTGAAGCTCTTATCGGCTATGGAGTCCCAAAAGAAAGCTTCTTTCTTCAGCCTATTGATCAAAGGAGCCACCACATGAGCATAATTCTTGATAAACCTCCTATAGAATGAATACAATCCAAGGAAACCCCTTAAGGAAGTAGAATTTGTAGGAGTAGGCCAATCTTTGACACATTTCACCTTGTTAGGATCCACACGAATGCCTTGCTCTCCCATAATGTGACCCAAGTATTCCACTTTATCTTCCATGAAAGAACACTTTGACATTTTGGCAAAGAGTGTGTGTCTTCTTAATATGTCAAAGACCTCTCACACATGCATCAAATGCTCATCCTTGGATTTGCTATAAATGAGGATATCATCAAAGAATACAAGGACTGTTTTGAACAAGAATGGCTATAATATCTTATTCATAAGTGCTTGAAAAGTAACGGGTGTATTTGAAAGCCCAAATGGCATGATCAAGAAGTGGTATAATCCTCTTTCACTCCTAAAGGCTATTTTATACTCATCCCCTTCATTCATTCAAATTTGATGATAGCCCGAACGAAGATCAACGAACAAAGATCAATCTTGGTGAATACCTTTGCATCTTGAGCTCATCCAAGAGGTCATCAATGTGAGAAATCGGGTATCTATTCTTCACCGTGGACTTGTTAAGCTCCCTATAATCAATGCACATGCAAAAAGATCCATCTTTCTTATTTACCAAGAGCATAGGAGAGGAAAACGGAAATTGACTTGGCTGAATTAAACCCATTTGCAGCAACTCTTTAACTTGTCTTTTCACCTCTTCCCTTTCAAACTTTGATAAGTGATAGGAAGGTTTATTGATGGGTTTTGTGTTGGGCAGCAAATCAATAGGGTGATCTATGACTCCAATAGCTCTTCCATTCTTGGATCCTTTTTCTTTGAAGAAGATGATGGCTTATTTGGTGGCTACTCTTTATCCGCTTTTGCAAGCAAAAGAGTGAATATGCATGATTGTGCATTGATTTCTTTATGCATCTTCTTCATAGAGATGAGTTCCATTTTCTTTTGACCAATGCCCTTCAATATTATATGTTGTCCATTCCATTGGAACTCCATCACCATGTTTTGCAAGTCCAAAGAAAAATTTCCAATGGTTTTCAACCAATCGTAGAGCCAATAACAATATCTATGGGACCCATTTCCAAAGTGATCAAGTCCACTTCCAATGTACATAAAGGAGATAGAGTAATAGGAGTGTGTAGGCAGATTTCATTACTTGACTCATAAGCTCCATTAACAACTTGGATCTTCAACGGCACTTGCATTTGTTGATGAAGCAATCTCAGTCCATGCAAAGATTTGGCATTAATGAAACTATGTATGCTGCCTGTATGAACCATTCTACCATTGATCAGTCCCTCAAGTCTAAGGGTGTTTTTTCCTTTACAACCGGTCCATGCATCATGAGAGATTGCACATAAAGAACCACCGGATCAAAAGGAAAGTTGTCCACAATATCATAAAATTCATCATTATTTCCTTCTTTCTCATCATGCATTTCTTCAACCATAGGGTTTGATTCCACATGAAATACATTCCCCTCTTCACTTTCATCTTCACCCGATTCATCAATGATGAAAAAGTTAAGTTTTTCATTTTTGGATTTGCATTTCAATTTATGGTATTGTGTCCACTTTTCTTTGCACTTGAAGCATAACCCTTTGGCCCTCATGTCCCTTATTTGATCATTTGAAAGGATCTTACTGTAAGTGCTATTTTGAGATCCCTTTTATGCATTTTTAGCCCTTGCAAAGCTTTTTTTTGCTTCAGCTGTTGGCCTATAACCATTTCCTCCACTTGGTTTTAATTCATAGACCATTGGATATGTAGGCAACTTGCTGTAATTACTGCTATAAGTACTAGTTCCCTAACCTTCTTGCCTATAAACATCCCTTTGCTAGCTGAAATGTGCTCCAACCCTTGAAGGCTAATTAGGTAATGAATACCCTGTACTTTTTGGCCGAACCCCCTTGAGTCTCTTCTATATTTCTGCCCATACCTTTCGGCATACAAAATGTCTTCATGAATTGTCTTGGGCTGCATTGCACCAACTTCTGAAGAGAGGGTTGAATCTAAACCAAATATGTATTTGTTTAACTTGGCCAAATCATCAATCCCTTCAATATACATAGAAAGATTAAGGAACATACTACAGTAATCACGAACGGACATGCCCCTTTGTTGAAGACCATACCATGTTCTTTGCAATCTTTCTTTCTCCATTGGAGAGACACACACTTCCAACATTGGCTTCTTAAAATCCTCCCAAGAAGTAAAATTGTGACCAACTCTTTGCATATATCTCCACCATGTATGCACATAGCCTTCAAGATGGAGTGTTGCAAATTAGAACTTGGCTTCATCATGGCGAGGAAAAAGTATGAAGTACATCTCTAATTTGTTTACCCATTCTTCCCACTTTGTTGGAGATGCATTATCCCCCTTGAAGTTGGAAATGGTAATATTTTCTTTGTACTCCCTTTCATTATAAGTTGGCTGGAAATTGTTGGTGTGCTGCCCAAAAGTGATTGTCTCCAAGAATCTCTATTCATTGAATCTCGTCTGAAAGAGTTTAGTCTAGAATTATTACCACCATGATTTGGTTGTCTCCAAGAATCTCTATTCATTGAATCTCGTCTGAAAGAGTTTAGTCTAGAATTATTACCACCATGATTTGGTTGTCCCAATCCAAAAGAATGATGTTGTCCATTAGTGGGCTGACCATGAAATGACTTATCTTTGTTGGTGATATCATGAAATGACCTTCTTTCATAAAATCTTCCACTCTTATAATGAAAGTTTAATTGTTCTTGCTTGATGGTAGATTGAGAGGGAAAATATTTGTAGAAGTGGTCACATCCATGAAACGCTTCATTCTCTTCTTCTCTTATGTCCTCCTCTTCTTCATAAGTAGCTCACGTCTTGAATTGAATTGAGGACAGGCATGATGCTTTGATAACATTGGTGGCTGATAATGAGCACTCCTCAATGTTGATGGCTCTCCTTTCTCAAAGGTTGACATAATAGACTGATCAATCCCCTTTCCTTTCATATTGGAGGGCTAGGTTGCTCTGAAGCATTTTCAATATGAGCAGTGGGTACATTTGGTGCAAAAGATGTGGTTTGAGTCTTCAAGTCCTTGATAACTGCTACTACATCTTCAAATCCACTCTTCATAAACTTGACCAGCTCTGCTGAAGTCCTTCATCCACTTTGTTGGATGTGTTCTCAACCTTCCCCAAGGATTTGGATAGTTGCTCATAATGATCATTCATCCCAATGTTCAACATACGCATCTCTCTTGAAAGCATGGGATCTTCAAAAGGTTCATAAGACAAGGGATTTCCATCATTAACCACTCATGCACTATGAGCATTACCAATGCTTATAACATCATCTTGCTAGTCATGATTGAAGGCTTCATTAGTGTTGTTTTAATAGTTGATATATTCTCTAATGTCTTCTTGAATGATCTCCATGACTTGATCTTTTCTTTTGTTTTTGGCCACTATGGATAGGTGCTATCAAAGATGACTATAGGGAAGAAAATTGTCAATATCTTAGCTTGCAATAGGGTATATGGGTGAAATGAACTCAAACAGTGCACCCTTGTTAGCCTCAGTCCCACTAGACCTCGTGTTAGAAAAAATGCTATAACTTTTGCTCTTGGAATTTGATTACTGAAATTTTTTATTCAAATCAAAGTTTGATATCCCCTCTTCAAAACAAGCTATCAAGTTCCCAAGTCAGATAATGACAAAAATTCGTATAATCGAAATTGTAAACTTGTCCTGTGAATTCATGCAACCTATAAACACCCTGTAGAAGCGTTGTTTCACCTTGAAATGGGTCTTGTAGTACTTGTAGATCCCCCAAAATAACTAATAAACCTGTGATGGGCTATAGGGCACCTGTATGTATCCTGAAAACACCTGCAACTGATAGGTACATGTTGGAAAGACCTGTATATCTATTCAAGGATGTCACAAACTGCCATGTTTGATACCGCTAGTCTTCGAATCTTCATCCACTCTTTCCCAAGTGGTCTTCCATGGTCCACCACTTGTGGTGAGGGATAAAATGGCAAGATGAGCACCTAAACGGGCTCTAAAACTCCAAAATGTATACAAAGTTCCTTCTGGGCCAGGTTGTGCATCCCTACGGAGTCTTAAGTAGTAAGGGAGGGTCACCTCTCTATTGTCTTGCTATCTCATCCGGCTTCAATCTTTTTTCTCGATCAGAAAATACATGGCAAAGCTAGTATTATAACAATCAATGCATGATATGTATGGCTAAATCAAAATCTTGCCATTTCATGATATGCAAAAACGGAAAAGGAATAGGGATGAAATTGAAATGGGGATAGGTAAGGAATACCTACAACAGTGACTCACTACTTTACAATTTTATTCCACTTACCACTTGATTTTACTTTTAGCCAAATTACAATCAATCACATCAAGCAACCAAGGTTAGGATTAGTCATAAAGTTTCCAACAAATGGAAGATATTATTAACAATTGGCTTCTGATTTTTATTGAGAGGGATGAAAAGAATTCAACACAACACCATTTAGTCCTAAGTTGGGTCTATATGCACTCAAATGGTATTTCTTAAATGGGATTACTCTTAATTATCCCTTTTCAACAATTTGATGGCTTAAGCAATTTGATATTAAAGGGATTAAGAGAAAAATTTAGAAATACATATTTCATTGTTAGAGTAGATGATTATGGAAGCTCCAATAACCACTTGATGCTTGAAATTCTTGATCTCCCGCTTGATGTAGCCAAGAATATCCTCAAATTCCAAATCCCATGATGAATATGTAACTCATAGACTCCAATTTCTCCATCAAGAAAGCTCCAATATCCAAAATCTTGATAGAAGTGATCCTTGTAGCCCAAATGTAGCTAGAAATTTGAAAGGGAATCAATGATGAGCATCCAAAAGGGTAGAAGACTTCAATCCTTGATAGAGAACTATTCCATTGAAGCACATAAGCTTGCATATGCTGCCCATACACTTGCAATGCTAAGAAGAAGCCCTATTCTTGCAATATTGAAGCAAGACCATAAATTCTTGAAAAAGTCTCGTGCATAGAAGCCTTAGGAGGCATCAAGAACCAAAAGCCCCATAATTCTATCCTTCCAAGTACAAAAATTTTGAAGAATCAAGTGGCTGCCCTGTTTTGACTCAATTCAAGAGAAGAATGTGCTCTAATCTTGCAAGAAATCTTCAATGTTGGTTTGAAGAAGCTCAAGAATGCTTGATAGAACAAAAGCCCTCTGATATTTTGAAGAAATGTCAAAGAAAACTCATTGCTGTTATAATTTTGCCATAGCCAAGGTTTGGAAAGCTCAAGAATGATCAGGAAAGTGTGAAATAACCATGTAAGCTTTTTAAAAACCTTCAACTAGGATTGTTAAAGCTTGTTATGCCATAGCCTCATCAAAATATTGTAGATTTTCATGAAGGAGGAGAGGCTGAAATCAACGCAAATATCTCCTCTTGTCTTGGAAGATGAATATCACTTAGACTAAACAATAGGCTACTCTACATGAAGCTCATGGCACAAGGAGCTCTGGTGTCTCATCAGGGAATAGTGATCATTGATAAAATATTGAAGCAATAGAAGCCACAGATTCTTGAAGAAAAGCTTGAGAAGAGGAGAGAGAAAGTATGCTTCTTAAAAGCAACTCTTCTTTTACCTCATTTAGTCACTGCAGGTTATCCTTTTGTCCAAGAAGACTCCAAAATGACTTCCAAATGGATCACGACCTGCTAAAATGGCGTTGAGCTCGCCATTTTCCTTCCATACTTCTTCAAATTCCACCAACTTGGTCCCAAAGAACACTACCACTAGTCATGGTTTAAACTGCGCAAACACTATGAACAAATTTTGGCCTCCCGGTTACCCTGTAACCATGCTGTGACTAGATCACCAAGAAAATGACTTGCCACATGGATACAAAACCAAGCTTTGATACCAATGTAAAATAGCTAGCTCTTATAGCAAGCCAAATGATTGGAATTTCATGAAATACACCATACTTATAAAGAAATACAAGAAATACACCATGTTTGCAAGGAAGCCATAGCCAAGGTAGCTAGGCAAGAAATAATATTGCCATGAAAGGCTGATAATCATAGATGAATGTTGCAACATGAATACTCACCTCATGTTAAGGTGGGACATGGTATGCACCCCATATCTTGGTGGCTAAGAGCATGCACCCTCTTAGTTGGTGGGAGGAAGGAACCTCAAAGCATGTATTGCTTGAAGTGGAAAAAAGATCCCTCACATGTTACATCTCCACCTTTTATACTTAACCCTAGCCTACTCTAGACTAATGTGACTTATGCTTTATTACATTATTTGAGTAAGAGGCCACTGAATCCTTGTGGGAATCGCGTCTAAAGGAGAGGAAGTATTGAGAATGGCCCCAAGTAGAGAATGCCACGCACGGATGGAAATCCCCCAATGAGAAATGAAGCTTCGGGTGAGGGCATCACTATCAATCCAACTACGATAGGTGTGACAAGAGCTAATGGAACTATGAGCAATACCCCACCTCTGGCCACTCAGGTCCAAGTTCTTCACTCTCTCTAATAAAGTGTTAAGCATCGATAAGCCTTCGATTAGTCTTTACTTAGGACAATATTATTTAAGGTTCGCAAGGTTACCTTGAGGGTTATGCACATAGATGATACATGCATGGGAAAGATTATATGAAACATACACCAATGGTACATGAAACATACACCAATGGTACGTGAAATGATCTTACATTAAAAAGTCTTGCATCCATCCTATGAAGGTTTCACATTAAATAACGGTTTAAGAGTTTACCTTGTGCTGCCAAACCATGAATTGATTACAACTTGCACAATAATTCGGGCATTATTTTACATTGAAAGATAGTGTTGCATCATATAAGAGCTTATAATTGTTACAACACATTCTTTGCCATAAGAGAAAGGAAAATAAAGTCAACTTAAAATTCTGAATAGTATTATGCTAGGGAAAGGCTAAAGGATATATGTCACTTAGAGAGGAGGCATAAATGCTCTTGCCAGATTGATTATCTTGCCTTGAAATGATAGAACTTACAAGAGACCTCATCATACACCTTATCCAAAGGAAGGGAGTGTTAAGTATATTTTGCATAGTATTGCTCTTAGATCCCAAGGGGGAGAGCGAATATGTAGATGGAAATATTATCACATCTATTCTTGCATTGTCTGGAAAAATACAATTGGTTTTGAAGGTTGATCAAAAAAATTCCTAAATACTTTTCATTTAGCTGAATCGTTGGATTGTCGTTTGGATGATTATTCCAAGTGATTGTGATTTATGGTAAATTCATGGCAGGGGTTTGTGACGACAAGTTGCCATGGGGATAAAGGAATGTTTTCTGAGAAATGATATTAGGGTTGAATGTCTCGTTTGTGCTTGATTCTTAAAGGATTTAATTAAGGAAAGGTTCTTTCCACGGGTGGATCACCTCCATGATCGCAGCACGGATCAATTCGAAAAGGGTATTGTGTGATTTATGGGCCAAAGGTCGAGTGGTGAAAAGACCAACCACGGGAATAATGTTTTCACTCCTAGGCAGCCTGTGGGTTAGGTGGAGCTTTGGACACCCCTTGCCAAGTCCGGAACGGAGTTGAGGACCTCCATGGCCCCAACGTTTGTGGCATTGGAAGATCCTATTCTAGATAAAGGATGGAAATTGTGGTGCCATGTGATTTGGACCAGTTACTTCTGCAAGGTAGAAGGGACATATAATTTATCCTGTATGGGCAGGAGGCAAAGATTAACTTGAAGATAAGTTAAGAAACTTGTTTGTCAAAAGGACTACTTGCTATGTTTTCATGTCAGTGCTATAAGTTACGTGAATGGACCCTGTTCCCTAGAAGGCTTAATTAAGGAAGCTAGTTTTAAATGACACACATAAATGTGGTAGAACCTAATTAGATAACTAAAGAATGCCTATTGAGAGAAGCAGGTGGGCGGAACCCCTGACAGGTACGGCAGGGTGGTCCCAAAGAACTAGGAGGCTTCTCACCTGGTTTTGCTAACCCTTAGAAATTGCTAGGTTAGAACCTCGATTCATGCCATTTTAGGGGACCAAAATGAGACTATGACCTACGGGTAGAGAGGTTGAGCAGTGCATCCCTCTCGTTTTCCATTCTCTTTGAACCAAGTGTGGCATGGATCTACTTCAGCTTGGGCATCTCTACGTAGAGTAGGATGTCCAGTGCTAGAATGCTGTTAGGAGACCTTGACCACTAGGAACGTGGATTTCAAGTCAATCCTAGTGGGTTCGGCTGCAAACATTTCCTTGCGAGACAGACTCGAGAAACCCTAAGCGACAGACCCTGTAACATTCCATGGGAGTTCCGGGCGATGTCGCTTAGAATTGTCTCTTGATGGAGAGCTAAAAACGTGCTTGGATAGCCAATATGCGGCACATTACAGTTAGTATCAGACCAAAACTTTGTGATGATGTGGGATTGATTAATGTATGGTTTGTAGACATATCCTAAACAGAGTAATCTAAGTGGTATGGCTTGATTGTTAGGCACCTTCTACACCCAATGCTGACATGCAAGAAAATATATTCCTTCTCAAGTAGATTAAGGCACCCGAGTTTGGTGGAAGAGGAATAGACATCGCATTGGAGGTAGAGATATGGATTGAGTCAATGAATGATTATTTCACTGCCACAGGAACCGCTTCTACCAATCAAGTGATGATAGCCAAACTTAAGTTGGTTGGCCAGCAAGCTCGGATATGGTGGAAGCAATGGTGCAAAGATCGAGGTGTTTCTGAAGCCATTGTCACTTGGGCTCAACTAAAAGATGTATGTGGATAATACCTTTCGCCAACCTACCAGACTTTGAGGATGAATTGTTGAGTGTTGAAATGACTTGTTTTTTGGCTGATTTTTGTTGTTTTTGATAGCTGAATGGTTGATTTTATGAGATGATTGATTGATTTGGAAGTGGTTTGAGAGTGTTTTGGATGATATTGATTGTGTTTTGGAAGATCATGATGTTTGTTGGTGGTTCTGTGATGTTCTGATAGGTTCTGATTGGTTCTGTATACCTTCTGTTTTGCTCTGTTTTGGTCTGTTTTGTTCTGATTGTCTTCTGTAAGGAGGGATGGAGTATTGATTGATGAAGATTGAGATCTTGTGAAAGTTTATTGAATAGTTTTTAAGAGTTTGGAATGATTTGAGAATGAGTTATGTGGTTTTGATGACCTTATGTAACCTTCTGTAGGTCTTCTGTAGAGCTTCTGCTTCTGTTCTGTCTCTGTTCTGTTCTGTACTGTAGCTGTTCTGGTACTGTTCTGTAGACTGTTTTGTATGCTTCTGTATGTGTTCTGTGGAATGTATGTGTGACTTTGGGAAAGTTTTCTAGCCTTGGAAAGAGGTGAATACAAGTGCAAAAGAGCTGAAAGAAGTGGAAGAAGTAGCTGTTGAAGACTCAAGTGAAGACTAGAGTGAAGTGACAGTAGTGAGCTATGAAAAGACACTGTAGTGGCTCTGGTGACTCTTCATATCAGACATACCTCTTGGGAGGGGTATCCACGACCTAAGAAGGATTATTGAGAGTGAATTTTGAGAGATTGTAGTGAGGATATGATGTATTATTGATGGAGAGAGAGAAAGAGAGTCAGAGATAGCCAATTCTACTCAAACAGAGTGATTGTATATGAGAGATTGAGAGAGAAGACTATGAAGATATTGAAGATGAATACTATGTGATGTATTTCCATTCAAAGATGGTGTATTCCTTTGCTTTCTTTGTTTTATTGATGGATTTTGTGAAGATATTGAAGAATATGGTTGATTCTATCAAAACCGTGGGAGATCTACATGATGCTGCATGAAGATTTGTTGTGCCTGGTGTTCTTTTCTTCATTGTGATAATATGAAACATGATAAATAAGCTTGTTGATGTTACAAGATAGATTTTCTTGCAAAAGAATTCCCTTTTCCTTGGTGTTCCTCTCGGGGCTCCATGTTTTTGGTGCGCAGCCGGGGAAACTTGCCATCAACAAGCACCAAAAGAGGCTGAAAATGAAGGAAATGGCATTGCCAAGAAGAGAAGAATTCAATGGATGTTTGTAAAGTTCCTTCTTCCATTGAAGAGTTGGAATTCCTCATAATCAAAGCCACTTTCCACAAGAAGTTCATCCCACAATGGCGGAAACACATCACCATCATGATGCATGCTCTATGTGGTGGACAGTTTCCTCTTCCTGTTGAAGCAGCAGAAACTTGCACCTTGGTGGCAAACTGTTTGGGAATAAACTGAAGAGCAGAAACAGAGAGAATGACCATCCATGGAAAATTTGGCATTCATTGAGAAGTTTCCAGACAACATCAAGTGGGAGATTGTGAAGAAGCTTCAGGAGTCTTGGTCTGTAGAGGTTCACAGGAACAAGAAGGAAAAGAGTTGGAATTTGTTCGTGGACGCTCAACAGCAAGATACATGGGATGCTTGGTGTACTGATAATCTTCTGTTTGTTCAATTAGCAACCCACTGGAAGTTGGTAGATAGAGTGTTTTTCACAACATACACTATTGAAACCATCAGAAGCTGGCATTACTATGATGATGGCACCACCACAATGCTCAGACGTATGCATTTTGACACCTTCAGAACCGAATACCTTCCTCTGTGCAGTGGCATGAAAGCAGAATTCAGGGACGTTGAAAAGAAAGAAGTAGAAGAAATGTTGGCAAGAGAGTCCTCCAGAGACTGAAGCCTTCTGTTAACCCTCTGTGGAGCACTAACAACCTAGTGGAGCCAACCCCCTGATGAATGACGCAATAAAGAGGCAAGCGTTAGAACGAGTCCAGAGGTACGTGAGAAGAGAGAAAGCAAAAATCAGAGCCGAGAACGAGCTCGCAGCAGAAGCCGCCTTTGACGCCCTTGCCGAACTCTTTACAGAAGTCCCAATGGCACATCAAGCCCTTCCTCCTCCTACTGGAGGTCCACTTCCAAGTTAGATTTGTCCTGGAAATATTGATGACAGGCCAGCGAATGTAGTCCCATTGCCGGTTTTTAAGGGAGAGTACAATGAAGACCCCGATCTTCATGTAGCAGAATTTATGGTAGCATGTGTGGCTAACAATGCCAGAACCCCTGAGCATTGGTTAGCAATATTCCCCGCCACTTTCAAGGGCGCGGCGTTTCAGTAGTATGAGAGACAAGCAGCAGGAACTTTTGGCACATGGGACGATCTGAAGTTGGCCTTCCTCACTAAATTTAGGCGTGAAGGTTTTGAAGAGCGGATGAGAGAGGAATTCATGAACCTAAGTCAGTCCTATGGAGAAAGAGTAGAAGCCTATGTCTCACGAATGGAATCCATCCTGAAGAGATGGACTAACCATAATCTAGATGATGGCATTCAAAAGGGGGTGTTTCTCAGAGGATTACAACCAGAAGTCCGTAAGTTTGTGGAGCTGCAAAGACCAGTCACCCTGCAAGCTGCAACAGAAGGTGCAAGACTGTACGATGAAGTGGAAGCTAGATTGGCGATGAATACAGGAAGAGGAGTCCTACCTCCTCTGATGCCAGGAATGATGTATCCACCAAATGCAGTCCCAGGGACTGTTCCCTACCCCTACCAACAGATGCCCCCAGTATCACAATACAGTGCACCAAATCCACAGTGGCCACAATCCCTGTCTCAAATGATGGTTCAACCACAACAACAATGGTCCCAACCAATTTCCTCAATGCCAAATCAGCAGCAACAGTGGAATCCTACCAACTGGAGCCAACAGCCAACAGTTAAAACAGGAGCTCTGAATCAGAACCAGAACAGAGACCCCTCTGTACCAGCCCAACCAGTTTATGCAGTGATTACAGAAACTCCTCAAAACCCTCCTGCCAGTACGTCAGGAGGAGAAAGCTTGAAGGATTATTTATCCAATTCAGTTGCAAACATCAAAAAGGAGTTGATGGATGTGATTACAGAACAACTACAGACGTTGAAAGTGAATACCGCTAGCATATCCAATGTTGCAGGAGCAGGAAGAGATGTGATGCGGTCAAACACTTGGTGTGGTAAGTGTCATCAAGCAGGCCATTTAGCCACTGAATGTATACAAAAACCAACCATCCTTGGAGCCTTCTGTTCCTACTGTTTGTGGAAGAACCATACAGAGGACATTTGCTCTCTAAAGGAGATGCATGATAGGAGAAGGAAGGAAGAAGACGCAAGATTTAACTTGCTGGAATCCAAAATGACAACACAAGATATTGGACCCAAGCCTAGAGAGTTTTGTCCTAATTTCGGACCCAGAAGATTTCCCTCTCAAAGTTACAGAGGAAGACAGTCTGGCGGTGGTCAGAGATCAGAAGTGGAATGTTACAGATGTGGAGAAAAGGGACACATCTCACCAAATTGTCCAAATCCTCGAAGGTTAGTGGATTACAAGCCCTTATGCAGTCGATCCAAAGGAGAAGGCCACACTGCAAAAGACTGTCCAAGCCCAGCCCCAGTGAAAAACAGTGCTACTGATAGTCCAGCCAAGGCCCAAGAGCCTACCTCCAATTTAGTGGAATTGGAAGTTGCTGCTATCACGCGTGCAAAGCAGAAGGAACCACCTATCCAGAAAGAAAATAACCCTCCTGCCAGAACAGTGAAGTTCAGTCTTCCAGCAGAAGAACAGAACAGAACAGAGCCTAACAGTGCCGTACAGAGCCCTACAGTGCCACAAAGAGTTACAGAGACAGGACCAGAGGTCCAGGATACAGAAGAGGAGGACGTGCCACAAGTGGCAGAAGAAGTTCCCATGATGCCTTTGTTGGAAGAAAGAGGGAAAATGAAAATGGGTGTTGCCCCATTCCCTAACCGGTTAGAGAAGCCAGTGGATCCTATTAAGGAATACGATCTGGTCAGAGATCTAGATACCTTTAGACCAAATCTCACATTCCGACAATTATTGATGTTGTCTCCTAGTTGCCAGAAAAGGTTCAAAAGTATATTGACAAGAAGACGTGGCTTAAGGATTGCTCCCTCAATAGCAACAAAGTCCAACAAGGCTCCAAAGCCTGTAAAAGAAGTGGATGTGGCTAACGCTTTCCTAGATCCGGGTACTCCAGAGACTGGCGTGTGGATAGAAGGCTGCTTCATTGCAAACGCACTGATTGATGGTGGTTCATCAGTAAACATTATGACGGATGTGACAATGAAGGATCTAGGCCTACAAGGTGTGCAACCCACCCAATGGCTCATCAGACTGGCGGATCAGAGTAGAATCAAGCCTTTGGGCATTCTCCCATATGTGAAGACTATAGTGGCTGGAAAAGATTATTGGCTGACCTATTTGGTGGTGAAGCCGAACTCTTATGGTACATCTTATCCTCTGTTACTGGGCAAACCATGGCTTTTTGAAGCCCGAGCAAGGACGGATTGGTTCAAAGGAGCCTTGACCTTGGGTAGAGGACTCAACAAAGTGGTGCTGAAATTGTATGGTTCTCAAAAAGGACATGGATCCACCTCCTTGGAATTATCTTCCGATTCCCCTAATGAGGCTACAGATGGAACATCAGCAGACGAAGATGCTGTCAAACAGATCCTTCCCAAGAAAACATTGGCACATTCCTTAACAGTGGATACTGTAAGTCGACTTCCAAAAGATGCAAAGCCATTATCAATGGGTGAATACTTCCTGCCTGAACCAGAAATGACTTCTGAAATCACTTCTGACAGTGAGATAGAAGCATGGATGTACTGCTCTCCCTGTTACATGGCCATAGCAGAGCCAGAGACAGAGGCAGGAGAGGAAACAGAGAATATGTTCTTCTGTTACAGAGCACCTGCAGAAGCAGAAGCAGAGACAGAGACAGAGACAGAAGAGGATGGATATGATATGGACGAAGAAGATTATGAAAGTGAAACGGAAGAGTCTATCCCACCTGAAGAGGATACATTTGAAGAAGAAGTTCCAGAAGCTTCAGAAGCAGACGAGCTCATGCTATGGGACAGAATGGTGATGATACCATTTGGTCTAGTAAATGGATCTTCTCATATGCAAAACCTTTATAAAAGATGGATTAAGAAGAACAAACCGTCTTTCAAGAGTGGCTCCTGCCGTCCTAACCCATCCTTGCCAAAGAAAGATGATGATGATGCACCATGCCAACAAGTACCAGTCCCACAAACCCAACAGGCATCAGAGGGTCCCTGTTATGTGACGTTCCTGGATGTGTCATCATCCGAAGATGAGTCTTCAAGCCAAGAGGTAATTAATTTTGAAACCAAACTCGAAACGGCTCTTATCCCATTTCAACATCTCAAGGAGCAACCTAAGTCTCCACCAAAAGAAGAAGTTGGTTCTAGTGGGACATCAGAAGAGGACATCACTCCCTTGAAGGAGTCGGATCTGTATCCAGAAGCAGTCCATGGAACCTTCATCCGTGAAGTAGAAGGTGAAGGGCAGTTAACCTTTGTGGATGCAGATGGCACTGAACGCCACTTGAAGGTGGGTAGCAGTCTCCCAGAAGAGGAGTTGTCAACCTTGTACAACTTGTTGAAAGAAAATTTGGACGTGTTTGCATGGTCCTACAAAGACCTAAAGGGGATTGATCCCACAATATGTCAACATCATATTGACTTGGAACCTGATGCCAAGCCAGTACGGCAACGACAGAGGCGAATGAACCCGAATTATTCTACATTGGTGAAAGCGGAGCTGCTGAAGCTTTTGGAAGCCGAGTTCATCTATCCAGTGGCAAATAGTGAATGGGTTTCACCCATCGTGGTTGTACCCAAGAAGAATGGCAAATTGCGAATATGTGTGGATTTCCGAAAGCTTAATTCCAAGACAAAGAAGGATCACTTTCCTATCCCTTTCACAAACCAACTATTGGACACAGTGGCAGGACATGAGCTTTATTCCCTTTTGGATGGATTCAACGGATACAACCAAGTCCAAATCGCAGAAGAGGACCAGTCCAAAACAACCTTCACCACAGAATGGGGGACCTACGCCTACCGAGTGATGCCATTTGGGCTCTGCAATGCCCCTGCTACTTTCCAACGAGTCATGATGGCCGCATTTCAAAATCATCTGCACGACTTTATCGAGGTATATTTGGATGACTTCTGTGTCTATAGTTTGATCCGTGAACACTGGGAACACCTGGAACAATGCTTTGACCGATGCCGGGAGTATGGGATTTCCCTCAACCCCGACAAATGCATCTTTGGGGTCTCTTCTGGAGTTCTGTTGGGCCACATTGTCTCTGCACAAGGGATATCAACAGACCCTGCAAAGATTGAAAAGATCGCAGCTCTGGCAGCACCCACCAACCTCAAACAGTTGAGGGGATTCCTAGGCCATATGGGTTACTACAGAAGGTTTATAGCCCATTTTGCGACAAAGGCAACTTCCTTGCACAAGCTTCTGAGGAAAGATGCAGAGTTTACTTGGACGAAAGAATGTGACAAAGCCTTCCACACTCTGAAGCAGTGTTTGATTGAGGCACCCATTCTGCAACCTCCTGATTGGACCAAAGAGTTCCATGTACACACGGATGCATCCATTGAAGGCTTAGGTGCTGTCCTCTGCCAAAAGAGCTCCTCGAAGTTGGATCAACCAATCTATTATGCAAGTCGAAAAGTCACTGATAGGGAACGGAACTATACAGTGACAGAGCTGGAGTGCTTGGCAATGGTGTTTGCCCTAGAGAAGTTCCGCCATTACCTCCTATCTACCCACTTTAAATTTTATGTGGATCATGAGGCCCTGTCCTTCTTGATGAACAAAGCGGATGTGAAAGGACGAATGATGAGATGGCTCCTTCTATTTCAGGAGTTCGACTTTGAGGTGATTACTAAGCCTGGTCGTTCCCATGTTCTGGCTGATCATCTGTCGCGTATCCCACAAACTGCAGACGAGGAGCAGGATGATCCAGACCTCCCTGATGCTTCCCTATTCTTGGTAGAAACTGTAACTCCCTGGTATGCAGACATTGCCAATCTGCTGGCAACCCAACAGTACCCTCCTGGTATTTCTAGTCGGGAAAGGAAGAAGCTCATGCTAGAATCAGCCCCCTACACCCTGCTAGGCGGTGCACTGTACAAGAAAGGCAAAGATGAAGTGCTCAGAAGATGTGTTGCAGGAAATGAGATTGGGATTGTTCTGAAGGCTTGCCATGACGAGCCATGTGGAGGTCACTTTGCAGGAGAAGCTACAGCCAGAAAGGCTCTGCTAGCAGGTTATTGGTGGCCTACCATTCACAAAGATTCCTATGATTACTGTAAAAGATGTGATGCTTGTCAAAGAATGGGGAAACCCACCAAGACAAGTGCCATGCCATTGCAACCTATTCTTCCTTTGAAACCGTTTGAGAAGTGGGGCATTGACTTCGTAGGTCCAATCGACCCTCCTACCAGAAGGAAACAGAACCGATACATCCTCGTATGTACGGATTATGTCACAAAGTGGTGTGAAGCTAGAGCCCTAAAGCGGGACGATGGTAACAGCGTGGCCCTGTTCATGTACGAGAATATCATCACCCGTTTTGGTAGTCCCTTAGAGCTGGTAAGTGATAGAGGCACTCATTTCCTCAACAAAGTCATGGAAGAGTTGACAGAGTTGTATAAGATCCGCCATCGCAAGTCCACTCCTTATTACCCCAGAGCCAATGGCCAAGTCGAAGTCACCAATCGCATCCTCTGCTCGATTCTGACAAGAACAATTGCCGCACATCGTCGTGATTGGGATGATCGACTTACAGAGGCCCTCTGGGCATACCGAACCTCCCATAAAGCAGCAACAGGACAGACACCCTTCCAGCTAGTGTATGGAACAGAAGCTGTTTTTCCGGTTGAACTGGAATTACCCTCTTTAAGAGTGGCTATCAAAGAGCGTTTGGGGGATGATGATTCACTGCAACGCCATCTCCTGCACCTGGAATGTTTGGACGAAATTCGTAGGATGGCTCTACAGTGCATGGAAGCCACGCAAGCTCGACGCAAGGCTTACCATGACAGCTTCATCAAGCATAAGGAGTTCAAAGAAGGTGATTTGGTCCTAGCCTATGATTCACACTTTGGCAAGTTTCCTGGCAAGCTCCAACAGCAGTGGATGGGCCCCTATAAGGTACTTGCAGTCAACCCTAATGGTTTTGTCCAAGTGCAGACCGTTGATGCCTCTGATGATCCCTTTCTGATCAATGGATATCGCCTAAAGAAGTACTTCCCTCCTTGGGGATCTTGACAATTACAGACACTTGATCCTTTCCCTCGTTGGCGCGGCACTGTACTTCTTATGATGCTACTTCTGATAGCCGTTCTTCAGTCACTCCTGATGAAGTGGACGCAACCCTCTGTCCCCTCAAACCCCCCTTCCAGCCTTGATCTCTTATCCTCTATTTTCCACCAGCGACAGTGGCAAGGTTGGTCTTGACACATGGTTTTTCTACCATTCCCTTGCTCACTTTGCAGGAAAAAAAAAGAAAAAAAAAACAAAACATATCGGTCATGGAAGAAAAGGACTGAGGTCCTTGTCATGCCGACCTATTCTTCGAGAAAAGGTGGAAACACCCTCGGGAATAGGGGAAAACAAGCAAAAAAAAAAAACAAAAACAAAAAAAAACAAATGTGTTATGAGAGAAAAGGAAGCAATTCCCTGTCATAGCGGGCCTCGTTCCAAAAAAAGGTGGTAACACCCAGCAGTCCAGAAAGGGATTCATTAATTGATATCCCCAGGATCCAATTCCGAAGCTACCTCCCTTGGTACGCTGTGTCCTGGGTCTCTCTGCAAAGTGTCTAACTGTCCTCTAGCAGATGACATGTCCTATTCAACACAACGTTCGATTTGATGGCTACCTCCCTGGGTACGCCTCTTCAACAACTGATGACACAATCTTCATCGACAAACAATCGAGTGATGTGAGCTTTCATCCTAACCGGATGGGGAAGTGAGTATGGGTTGCCCTCTGTAACTATCAACAACGAGTGAGACAGAGGGTGGGTCGAGAGACCAGTCTTTTCCCTTCAAATCAAATGAGAGGTGAGTAGTGTGAATAAAGTATTGCACGCACGGGATGGGCCTCTCAATGCACAAAGCACAATTTGTTTCTGTGCACTGCACCATAAGGCTCCCTGGCCTTCCTTCTCGCACCGTATGCCGGCACAGGGCGGGATGCACAGTTGCACCATCAAATGCGCACAAGGCATACAACCTTTGCGCAAGTGACTGTGAGGATTATATCAATGGGTTTCAGGAAAAGGCTGCCCTCCTGTATCTATCAACAGAGAGTGAGACAGAGGGTGGGTTGAGTTTGACTAGAGTTTCTTCAATCATTTACCGAGAGGTGCGTTTGAGGGACGTTACGACACTTGGAGTCAGGTATGTTCCACTTTCCCTGTGCACCCACGGGATGGGTCTTTACCGTCATCACAAGACACGTCACCCTGTTCTGTACACTGCACTGTAAGGCTCCCTTGCCTTCCACCCTGCACCTATGCCAGACGGGTTGGACGCACTAATGCACCATCAATTGTGCACCCTGGCATACTCCTTCTGCACCATTCCCCCCTTGTTGATTCCTCAACCGGGTATGCGATTTGGGTTTCAATCCTTTTTCCTCAAGTGATATTAGTCATGGGGCGAGTGACTGTTCTTTCATTTCAATTGAGTGATTGTGAGTTGAGTATAGTATCCCTCATCATCGACAACGCATTTCCTGCGATTCCTTCGACCAGCTACCTCCCTGGGTACTGCCGCGTGGTCCCTGCCATGACGAACGTGTGCCGAGAAGATGCCTTGGTACCTCCAGACGCCGACAACAACACTGGACGTGCCATCGACACTCACCCTTACTTTGATCCTCAACAAAATGGGCCAAGTTTTTCTAACCCTGCCCCTTTGGTTTCTTCGTGACGGTCATGTTTTAAGTGTGGGGATGTTAGTGGATGGTCTGTGGCGTGGTCCTAGGTCCCTGTTGCTCGGTTAACCCTATCCGTTAAGGTCTTAAGTGTGGGGATGCGTCCCTGCGCATCTACATTGCATACCCTTTTGCATATGTCTTACCCTGTTCATGCATGTAGGCCATGCCTTACTTTTACCCTGCTGGGGACCCCTTTTCACCCACCCGGTTATGTTCCACCCACCCTTGGGGCTCTTCCCTTGCAGTTTTCCTTCATTCCCTGCTTTTGAGGTCCTACCATGTGAATGCATCCTACATTCACTGAAGTCCAAATCCAACTTTATAGCCCTGTTCCTCCCTTTGAACTGATCATTTTTCCTTTTTACCTACCCTTATTCCGGTGCACGGTTTTTGAGTTATTAATTTGTGAAGCATTTTACGTAATTTAGTTGGTTTCCCATGTGAACGCGCTTTTCTTGCTTCGAAACTATGATCTGACATCCTAGCCCTGCCAATCACTTTTCCCCTGATATTTTTCCTTCTTACTGCGTATCATTCCGATACACGGTTTGTCCATTATTAATTTTCCGGTTTTTTACGACTTTTTCATGCGTCTTTTTGACATTTTTCCATGTGAACCTGCCCTATTTGCATCGGAATTCCAATTTGATTTGACATCCGTGTCCCTTGTGCCTTTCCCCACCTTTTTCCTTTTTCCTCCACCCTCTTTCGACTTTCGGATTTTTACTTATTAATTTTTAACTATGTTTTCGGGAGTATTTTTGGAGTTTTTTGCATGTGAACCCCTCCTATTTCCACCGGAACTGCGGTTTAACATGATAACCCTGTGCCACTCCTTCCTGCGGACATTTTTCCTTCTTACTGCATGTCATTCCGGTGAACGGTTTGTCCGATATTAATTTCCGATCCCATTTTCAGGGTTGTTTTTGGGGTTTTCCCATGAGAACACGTCTTATCTTCGTCGGAATTATGTTTTGATGTGATAGGATTGTCGGGCACATCTTTCTGCACAGTTTTTCTTTTTTCTGCACCTTGTTCCGATGCACGGATCTTTCGATATTAATTTTTAATTGCGTTTTTTGGTTCGTTTTTTGGGTTTTTTACACGTGACCGCCCTTTACCCCTCCCGGAACCTCCGTCATATATTTTTCTCATTTTCCCCCTGTCGTCCTGCCCACTTTTTGTTTTTACACTATTTCGTTTTGATGTCCGGATTTGGTGTTATTAATTTTTCTTTATTTTTACGTGTATTCGCGCGCCTGTTTTGCGCGTGAACGCGCCCTTTTTGGATTTTACGAGTCTCCACGCGCCCCGGTCGTGTCCGCATAAACCATACCGTCATCTGAGCGTCATTTCAATTCTATCACGGCAAATTTTTTCACCCCGCCCCGCGCACGTGCGTGGGACGGGGGTATGCGCCCTTGGGCCCTGCCTAACCCCCTTGGCCCACCCTCTACCCCCCCTTGGTCCCTACCCTGCCCTGCCCACCCCCTACCCTACCCTACCCTTGTCCCTACCCAACCACCCCGCCCGCCCATTGCCCCTGCCCACCCCTTTCCCCCAACTGCCCACCCCTTCCCCCCAACCGCCCACCCCTTCCCTCCAACCCCCTCCATCTCCCTCCTCTCCCTCTGCGTTCTTTCCCTCCCTCCATCTCCACTTCCCTTCTCATCTCCATCTCCTCTCCCCTCCTCCTCCTGCATTCCCTCCTCCTCCTACTCCTCCTTCCCCCTCTTCTTTCCCTTCTTCCTCCCACTCGCTTTCTCCCTCCCCTTCATCTTCTCCTTCTCCCTCCTTCTTCCACCTCCTCCCTCCTTCCTGCCTTTCTCCCTTCCTCCCTCCACCCCCGCCCGCTCGAGTTGCAGCCCTGGTTCCTCCTCGTCGCCCTGGTTCCTCCTCGCCGCCGTCGCGCCCCAGGCCGCCTGCCCCGTCAGCCGCCTGCCGGTTGTCGCTGGCGCCCGCCCTCCAGCCGCAGATCGCCGCCCGCCTGTCGTTCCCTCCCTCGGAGCAGTACCAGGACCTCCCTCCACGGTCGGCCTGCAGCGCCACCCCCGTCCCCTGCCCTGGCCGCCTGTGGCCGCTCCAGTACCCCGCCCCGCCAGGAGACGCCGCCACCGCCGTCGTGCCGCCGCCCTCCTCTCCTTCCTCCTCCTCCTACTCTTCCACCACCTCCTTCCTCACTAACTCAGGTTAGTTGGCCTAACTAACCCTAGCTAACTAACCTCACCTTAGTTAGTTGTTACTAACCCTAGTTAGATTAGTCTATTAACCCTAGTTAGTTAACTAACCTAGTTAGTTTACTAACCCTAACCCTGGTTAACTAACCTAACCCCACCCCCTAACCCTAAATTAACCCTAACTAGGTTTACTAACCCTAACCTTGGTTAACTAACCTAACCCCACCCCCTAACCCTAAATTAACCCTAACTAGGTTTACTAACCCTAACCCTGGTTAACTAACCTAACCCCACCCCCTAACCCTAAATTAACCCTAACTAGGTTTACTAACCCTAACCCTGGTTAACTAACCCTAACCCCACCCACTAACCACCTAACCATAGTTAGGTTAGTTGACTAACCTAGTTGACTAACCTAGCTGACTAACCTAGTTTACTAACCTACCCTGACTAACCTACCCTGACTAACCTAACCTGACTTGATTTAGTTCGACTAACATGACTTACCCACACTAACCAGACTTAACTGACTTCTTTCTAACTGACTTATTTGATTAACATGATTTATGTGATTTAATTAATTTCTAACTTAATTTTTCCATTAAAAAAATTCAGAAAAATTTCTAAAAATTCCTTTTGTTTTTTGCCAATTTTTGGGAGTTTGTCCGCTGGAAATTACCTACCCTAAAATTTCTGCAAATTCAATATTTCCTAATTAATTCCCCAAATTGCCAATAAATGTAGAAAATTCATTTAAAAATAGTACAAAATTCTTAAAAAAATCTAAAAAATTCTCCAAAATTCCCCTCACCTCCTTTGCTCATTTTCCATTTATTCAACCATAACTACTCCCAACTTAACACAAAAAATAAAAATAAAAAAATAAAATAAAAAATAAACATAAAAATAAAAATAAAAATAAAAACCCACAAAAACCAAATTAACCCATCCGCTAAGGTGTTGTCGTTGTTGTTTCATCAGTGATCTTTACTTTTCCTTTACTGGATTCACTTCTTTTGGGAGACTCTTCCGTGCGCATTTCTGCATTACATACACACCCCTTCCAGGTATTTATTTTATGTGCTTTATTTATTTTCATTTCCCCCTTAATCACAAATTAATTGTTAAAATGAACCCTTTAATTCACCCACAGTTTCCACGCGCATTCGCGCTCAACACACATACTTTTTAATTAAAATAAACCCGCCGTTCACTTAGCACGCGCTACGTGCGCTCAAGAGGCACTTTAATTTTTTAATTAAAAAGAACCAGCCGTCACATGAGCACGCACTGGCAAAAAAGTGCTCCACATCACCTTAATTTGTAATCAATGAATTGCATTTAGAGACCCAGTCGGGAATCGAAGTCCGGGAATCGAATAACTGCACCGCTTCACCTAATAATTGGTAATTAAATTTATAATAAGGAACCGCCGTTTTCTTGCTAAGGTTTATCACCTAATAAAAATTCACCCATTTTTAATAGTTTATTAAAATCAACCCTTCATTAAATTCATTCCCCCCTCACTGCACTTGCTTCCCCTTTTTAATGAATCGTTTCGTGGCATGGGTATGCGCAGTCATTAAAGTTGTTTTCCATGGTCCAGTCTTGGTTTATCACAGATATAGTTTTGATATGTGTCGGATGTGGTATTATTTTGGTTTTCTGTCTTTGCTACGGTTACGGGTACGGTATGCAGTTTTTTTTCTTTTATTGCCTGATACGGGGTTCTGGGTGTTTGTCTGATGCATCGCATGAAGCTTTCGGTCGCATTTGTCTCAAGGTCATGTCGAATTTTTTCTAGGATGTGGTTTGCTTGGGGTTCGTAAGTCGTGTCACGTTTTATTGGTTGTTCTCTTATCCTTGGTTTTTGTCTGTTGCTTTGCAGGCATTCTCCTTGATTGTCTGTGTTTGTGGTGTGTGTGTAACCATCTGAATGGCGCCTTCTCATGCTCCTGTCCCTAT
The DNA here is from genome assembly GCF_053477565.2 of Lygodium microphyllum. Classification (NCBI taxonomy): domain Eukaryota; kingdom Viridiplantae; phylum Streptophyta; class Polypodiopsida; order Schizaeales; family Lygodiaceae; genus Lygodium; species Lygodium microphyllum. The sequence goes on along the minus strand of NC_141157.1, from coordinate 4,672,196 downwards.
CCAGTACGTCCCATTAGTTAGTAGGGATTACTCTTCCCTACTTACTTTTGAGCCTCTCACGAAGGCGGGACTTGCTGCTTTTGTGGCCACTCCTTTTCCCTTACTTCCAGAGGATCCGTCGTTATGTGATGAGTTCCTGGCCTCTTACAGCAAGAAGACAGGCTTCGTCCAGGGCATGTCTATGACTTTGACATCTCGAGGCTTAGGGAAGGCTCTGTCTCTTCCCTTCAAAGGAGAACCTTTTGTGACCACTCGTCAGCTCTTCTCTAATGAAGAGATTCTCAAGCTGTTGCAAAAGCAGACAAGGGAACTCCTTGATGTTAAGAAGGTGATAAACTCTTCAGGAGTTTCCTTTTCTATGATCACTGATCCCATATGGAAGACGCTGTGTCAGTTCCTTCAGGATAGGTTTATGCCTGCCAAAACGCCATCCCACTATTTGTCCAAAGAGCTTTTCACAGCTTCCAAGATGGTGCTGAAAGGAGTTGTTATTGATTGGAGCACTTACCTCCTCACTAAAATGGATCAGCATTTTGTTAAAGTCAACAGGGGTAACGTTACCAATGTTACATATGGATCATATTTGTTTGCCTTCTTGACCTATTCAGGTTTACAGAAGACTGTGCCTCCACCTCCTCCATCAGATCCAGTACCTCCTCCTCCACCTTCAGAAGAGTCAGAACCCATTGACATAGAGGATGATGATTCTCCGCCTCCCCTGGTCATACAGTGCAAACGCTTGAAGCGGGTAGCGGATAAAGCCCCTGCTGTACTTCCCTCAGTGCCTATCCCTGCTACCTCTGGCAGTGAACTCCCTGGGTATCTCACTTGTAATAACCTGTTCCGAGCACATCGAGAAGGATCATTGGATATCTCAGTTCCTTCCCTGAATAGTCTCGTCTCAGGAGATGCCATTCCTTTCCTCTACAAGGATATTCAAAGTTCCATTGAGTTGTCCGTGACAGCCTGTGTTCAACAGCTATACGCATCTTTCTATGAAGAGCTCATGTAGTCCAAAGACCAGTTGCATAAGGCAACATCTGAGTTAGCTTCTGCTAAGGATACCCTAGCAGATTTATTTAAGCAAATGGAACAGCAAACCCAACTGGTTGTCACCCAAAGCGATGAGATTTCTTCATTGAAGACCCAGTTATTAGAGGCTCAATCCCAGGTTACTAGCCTCTCAGTGGAGAAGGAGAGGATGTCCAGTGAAGCGAAGGAATTCCACGCTATCTTAGATGACAAGCTTTCAGCTTTACAGATGGCTAATGACACAGTGGCCAACCAAGCCTCCCAAATCCAGCAGTTGCAAGATCAGCTTGCAAAGTCCCGCTCTGTTCCTCCAAGCCCTCCTGTTCCATTGATTCCTTCTCTTTCACAGCAGGACTTGGCTGCTCTTCAGAGACAGGCTACTTTGTGCCCTCTATTCCAAGATAAAGTGGAAAGATTGCAGTCCAGAATGGACTTGTTATGGTCTACCTTTGAACCATTTCAGGAATATGTCTTACCAGACCATTCTTTCTTTGTCCACTACCACTTACAGAAGTTGGTCTTCTACATGAAGCTTTCCACGATGGATTTACCTTTTCCAGAGGATGGCTGGAGTGGGGCTTGGTCTGCTGAGTTGTTGACAGAGGTAGTCAGAATGGTCTTTGAAGATTCTGTCACACCAGATACCATGTTGATGTCATACATGTATCTACGAGGAGATTTGTTAATTCCAGATGAGGTAGATATGGCATGGTATGTGGGGGATGTGGTCTTACAGGCTATTTTATATGTCAATCATTTGGAGTTGCGCATAGCTGACATGTTCCAGAGTTATTCCTCCAAAGTAGCTGATTGTCATGATAATTCGTGGCATCCCATGATTGATTCGGTGGTCCTCAATCAAAGACAAAACACAGGTCCTACCTTTGCCCAGAGTACTAATCAACTGAGGATGGATCTCTTAACCTATCTTTCCAAGCATAATCCATTTGATGCTACCTTCTTTGATGCCTATCATCGACGATCTCTCTTAGGACCTTCTGTTCCTACCCTCCTCTATTACCAACAAATGGCTCACCGCTATGCTATATATATTTCCCTTTGTCAGTCTAATTCCACCATTATTTTACCCCTTCTTTTCCAACCTTCATCTTTCCCTCAAATTCCCATTTTCACTTATTGTCCCTTTATTGAGGATAGGGTATTTTCCCCTTCTCCACCCTGTCCTTCTCCTTCCATAAATGTACCCTCCACATTTCCTATTTATCAGTTAACACCGTTCCTTAGTGATTCCTTACAAATTTCTGCCACTCCTTCTTTAACCTTTTCTTCCTTTTATGATTTTTCCTATCCTTCCCTACATCCACTTTCCCTTATTCCACTACCCTCTCCTAACACTTCCATATCTCAACCACCTCAATTGGTTAGTGACTGTGACGGGTTTGATAATTAGATTTCTAGAAGAAGGGGATGGAGTTCAGATGATTGCCTTGCAGGACCGCAGATTAATTGGCCAGTAATTCCAGGAGAATGGACAGCTTCTAGTCAAGCTTATCAGAGCTATGTTCATTTTGCTCAGCAATATTCACAGTCTGCAGATCCCTCAGTGAGATTAACTGCTCACTTTGCTTGGTACCTGGCATATATGCATAGGCACTCTCATAATGATTCCAAGCCTATTCCAAAGTTGTGCATGAATGTCAATGTAAGCATTGATTCCCAACAGCTGGAGATATTGTATTTTCATGCCCTTTGTTTGCCTAGCAGATACTTGGTCCTGTTGGAAAGGATGTGCTGTCTCCAATTTTTTCAAAATCCTCCTAAAAACTTTGTAGATGAATCCTTATCTATGGATCGCTTCCGACAACATCAATCTTTTAAGAGGGATCATCTTCATTGATACCTTTCCAATGTATGGTGGAAGCTTTTAATGCAAAACTCTCTTTTTGAAGGAGTCATTCAGATGGTTGTGTTGTGTATTAGTGTTTGTGTTGTGAGTTTATTTATGTAATACGAACGTGGTGGTTCCTATTGGATTTCGTGTACGAGCTACGTTTTGGAGAATTGTGGTGCTGGGGTCGTGGTTGCAGAGTTGAAGCTGATGCTGATGAAGACGAAGCAAACTCTTATATCCTTTACAAATTTGTTGTGATTTTCTTGTTTGATAAGCGGTGTTAATGTATAAAGGGTTTTCCTTTCTTTGAATTTTTATATCAGCACCAGGTTATAAGTTGGGGTCGTGGTGGATGGATTATTTTTGAGAAGATATTGACGATCAAAGTTGAGCTTTTCAACTGAACTTGTATTCCCTTTTTCCTGGGTCGCGAGGACGCTTCCTTATTAAGTGTGGGGATATGTTGAGTGTTGAAATGACTTGTTTTTTGGCTGATTTTTGTTGTTTTTGAGAGCTGAATGGTTGATTTTATGAGATGATTGATTGATTTGGAAGTGGTTTGAGAGTGTTTTGGATGATATTAATTGTGTTTTGGAAGATCATGATGTTTGTTGGTGGTTCTGTGATGTTCTGATAGGTTCTGATTGGTTCTGTATACCTTCTGTTTTGTTCTGATTGTCTTCTGTAAGGAGGGATGGAGTATTGATTGATGAAGATTGAGATCTTGTGAAAGTTTATTGAATAGTTTTTAAGAGTTTGGAATGATTTGAGAATGAGTTATGTGGTTTTGATGACCTTCTGTAACCTTCTGTAGGTCTTCTGTAGAGCTTATGCTTCTGTTCTGTCTCTGTTCTGTTCTGTCTCTATTCTGTTCTGTACTGTAGCTGTTCTAGTACTGTTCTGTAGACTGTTCTGTATGCTTCTGTATGTGTTCTGTGGAATGTATGTGTGACTTTGGGAAAGTTTTCTAGCCTTGGAAAGAGGTGAATACAAGTGCAAAAGAGCTGAAAGAAGTGGAAGAAGTAGCTGTTGAAGACTCAAGTGAAGACTAGAGTGAAGTGACAGTAGTGAGCTATGAAAAGACACTGTAGTGGCTCTGATGACTCTTCATATCAGACATACCTCTTGGGAGGGGTATCCACGACCTAAGAAGGATTATTGAGAGTGAATTTTGAGAGATTGTAGTGAGGATATGATGTATTATTGATGGAGAGAGAGAAAGAGAGTCAGAGATAACCAATTCTACTCAAACAGAGTGATTGTATATGAGAGATTGAGAGAGAAGACTATGAAGATATTGAAGATGAATACTATGTGATGTATTTTCATTCAAAGATGGTGTATTCCTTTGCTTTCTTTGTTTTATTGATGGATTTTGTGAAGATATTGAAGAATATGGTTGATTCTATCAAAACCGTGGGAGATCTACATGATGCTGCATGAAGATTTGTTGTGCCTGGTGTTCTTTTCTTCATTGTGATAATATGAAACATGATAAACAAGCTTGTTGATGTTACAAGATAGATTTTCTTGCAAGAGAATTCCCTTTTCCTTGGTGTTCCTCTCGGGGCTCCATGAATGAATTCTTCAAGCTCAAGCAACTTGAATTAACCTTGGAAGCCTACTTCTCAAGGTTTGTAACCCTATTAAAATATGTGCAACCTATGGATATTACACAACAAGTATCCAATTTTTGCAATGGCCTAAACACTCCTCTTTGAACCACCATCTTGAAGCAATGTGTCCAACAAACTTGCAAGATGTATTACTTCGAGCAAAGCCATTCATCTAAGAACTTAAATCGAGCAATCATGACAAAGATGATTTGTGAGATCAGAACAAGAGATGCCACACATGCAGAGAGATAGGGCACATTTGTAGGAGATGTCCCAACCGTCGATGCTTCCACTGCAATGAGCTAGGGCACGTCCAAGCAGACTGCCCTAACTTAAGTCCAGGGCCTCCAAGAAAACAGAGCTACACAAGTGCAGTCCTTGGATATATAGAGGAATCAAATGAAGACGAAGACTTAGACCCTTCTACAGCTCTTCAGGATTATTAGAAATCCTAGAAAATTTATCAACATGTAGTACAACTTGTATTGAAATAAACCTTAATCCTGTAACTATAGTTAACCTTAGTAATACGAGTTGCATCTATTTTTTAGTCTAGAACTTACAAGTGATCAGAGATACTTTAGCAAGGAATGACAGTTATAACTTACAATGAATTTCTCTTAACTTGTTTTCTTCTCAACTAATATAGATTGGGTCTTACTAGAATGTTGAAGCTTGGGAGTATTCTTTGGTATTACAAGCAAAGTTGATTGACCATGGATCTCAGTCCAGATCTAAAAAGAGGGAAATTTGGAAACAAAGTTTCCAAGATAAAGGACCACTTCGATTTGCTAAAAGGATCCTAGAGCAATTTGGCCTAAAGAAGAAAAACCTACCAAAGATAACCAAGAATCTTGTGATCCCAAGAAATAAAGCTTCGTGTTGTTTCTATTCCAAGGAGTTAGGTCATTTGAAAAGGAAATGTCCAAAGAATCCTAAACACCGATGCTCTGAGTGTCACAACATTGGACATATCTATGTCAATTATCCCAACAGGACTCAAAGGAAACTTGAACTTACAAGAAATGAAGTTGTACAAGCTTTAGTGATCCAGAATTGTGGGAGCTTTCGCTCAACCGCCAAGACCCATGGACCGCTTATTGTTTCAAGCATTCCAAGCGAGCTCTAATGGCTCTCTCTCACCTAGCCGATGCGCCGTCAATCCTACGAGTGTAGTGAGCTTACCTTAGTGCTGATATGAGTTGCCTCCTCTCTTCCACACATCGGTAGCTCCACGATCCTAGATGCTAGCTCAAGCCTCCTCCACCTCCAAGCTCCATCCTCCATAGCCGCGCGCGCAAGAAGAGAGAAGGAAAGAGAAGAAGAAGAAGAGGAGATGGTGAAGAGCTTCACCCTCTTGATCCCTCACTCTCACACACACTCACTCCTTCAAACTCTCACACTCCCTCTCTCAAAGGCACACACAAGCAAGAAGGTGAGAAGGAGAGAGGAAGAAGAAGACTCCTTTTGCCACACACCAAAGAATGATCTCTTATTCACTTTTTGAACTTTATATATACAAACCCTAAAATCCCATGGGCACCCATCCCTTTTTTACATGATCGGCCATTGTGGCAAGGTCCTTTTTCCATTTTCCTCTTTTAGCCTTGTGCCTCTAGCCTACACCCATCTAATATTTTACAATTGCCACAGGAGGGAGCTTTGCACTCTTTTACAATAATTTTTCGAGTTTTTTGAGGCGCTTTTTCTTTTAAGGTTGCGCTTTTTGCCCCGATTTATCTTTTGAGGCCGCCTGCGTGTCTTTGCTCTTTTTCCATCTTCCTTTTGCTTTTTCCTCCATTTTTCGCCATCTTAACTTGGGGTTAACATATTATCCCCCTCCTAGACGGGTGCCAATCTCATGGCACTTTGGCGTGGGTGTAAGGGTGAGGGCCACATGTAGACTCAGGTGCTTGTGGAATCTCAAGAATACTGTTCGTCGGAGCAACTCACTGGATTGCATGGGTGGATGAGGGCCTCCGAAGTTGGTGGTTGGGCGTTTTTGGTATACCTGAAGAAGAAGGTGCGGTGCTCTAACTAAGGGGAGTGCTGTCCTTAGTGTGTTGGTGCAATGTGCTTGTGCTAATGGGGAAGTGGATCTAACCACGGGCGAGCCCGGGTGATGTCCCACACTTGAGGACCCCATTTGTGCCAAGGGGGTGTGGTGCCAGTGGCTTAGGGTGACAGGTCTAACCATAGGTGAGTGTTACCTCCCTCGGTGTGTCCTACCATTGATGTGTCCTAAGCGTGACGTGGGGGATCAAAAAGAATTAGGGGGTTAGGGGCAGAGCCAGCTAACCAAGGTCACTGGACATGCCTAACTTAAGGGCCCCTAGGTGCAGTGATCTTTTTTTTTTTGGATACATTTCAGGATAATATTACATCAGGAGTAGGACAACCAAGTCTAGTTCTCGTCGTCGGAATGAGGAGGGGAGGGCGGGTGGATGGATTTGCATAAAAATTGATGGCTCTGCATGTACCCTTTCAGGTTCATGTGGACATGGAGAGAGGTGGTGGATAGGAAGGGGTGATTGCACCTAGTGAATTGGTTGTCGCTCATATCCTCTAGGAGAGCTAGGCAAAATGAAGATAATAGGCTAGCCCTCATCATTAAGCGGGTCATAACGCAACTATCAATAGCATTAGGATCAAAAAAGAGGGGAGGCAAGTTGTTTTCTTGCGGTGCCGGATCTTGCTTAAGTAGGAGTTTAAGGAGCCTAAGGTAATTACAGATGGTTATGAATGCGGGATCTGGGCAGGAGGAGAACTCAGCGAGGAAGCGTGTCATGGAGGCGGGCAAGCTTCCTAGATAAAAAAGTAGAGCGTCCTCAAAGGAAGTGGCATTAGCATTGTAGATGACGGGGAAGTCATGCCTCCCATGGAGGGTGGCGACAAAATCCACGCCTACCCTACGGGGATACGCCATAAACGTGGGGTCATTCCGCTCGTAGGGTAGGGTGTTACAAAATGCCATCCAGGCGAGCATGTTGGTATTACATATTCGCCTCCTCCAGAGGGGTTGGCATTCGTAGCCCCTTACCATATGTGGCACTTCGTATATTTTGTCTTGCCAAAATTCGGTCTCCTCCGTGCCCCACAAAGTAGGGGTCCTTGCCCTGTCCTCCAGCCATCTTTGGCCTAGTCGACTGCCAGCCGCGATCACCTCCTCCATCACTTTGATCGGCAAGACCCTTCTCAGGCTATCAGGCATAAGGAAACTGAAGGAGAAAGGGTCATTTTCCATTTCTTACAGTTCCTAGACCACTAATTCTGTGTGGAATTGCATTGGGAGGTCTTCGGGGCATGGTGGGAGGGGTGCGGATGGCTGTACGACTGGCTTGGCCTGTAGCCTTTTTTTGGCTTCTTCCACCAGCTTTTTTCGATGCTCCTTGAGGGTGGCCTGTCGGGCGGGTCAGGTTGTTGTTGGTCCTGTTCGTGCGGCAAGGGGGGCTGCAGGATTACATCTTCTCTAAATCTATTCATGTCGATTTCAAGTTCAACTTTCTCCCCCTGTCAGTTTTCTTGTAGTGCTCTTTCTTCAAAGCCGAGGGCATCTACCTCCTAGGGGGTTAGACTGGCCAGTAGTAGATACTTTCGCTGCTCCTCTAGGCCCAGCCTTACCTCCGCAGGTTGGGGTGGCATCTGCAACCCCGCATGCAAGGCTCTGCGTGTGATGCTTAATTTCTTCTTCACCACCTCCAATGGCTCCTTTCCCTCTGGTTGAATTGTATCCAGCAATGTATTGAGGAAGGCCTGTTGTTGGGCAATGAAGGCTGTCTGGGCGGCGTCCGCTTTGCTTTCTACCAAGATTTTTTCCTTCTCCACCAAGGCGAGGCGCCGTGCCAGTGCCTTCACCCGTGCCTCATTCTGTGTAGCCCATTCCTCGGCCCTTTTGCTCATTCCTTCCATGCTCTCCCCCTGCTTTTGAGCTAGGGTTACGAGCTTCTGCTCCTGGGCCCTGAGCTCTTTGCTCATGTTGTCTTGTTCTTTCTTCCCGAGGCATAGCTAATCGGTCATAGACTCAATCTCCTTTCGTTGTTGCTCCCTCTCTTGGCTCCTCTCCTCTTCCTTGGTGCTTAGCTCCTCCATCATCTGCTCAATGGTGGCGGTCTTTGACTCCAGTTCCTTATACTTTGACTCCAATTCCTTATGTTGCATCAAGGGGAGCTTGTACTCCTGCTGCATCTGCACGAGTTTCCGATTCTCGTCCTCCAGCCCCGCTGCTTGTAGCTTTCTTCCCTGTCCTCTTTGGCTTTCAACTCTTGCTTGAGTTTGAATATTTGGCGTTGCTGCATGGCGATGATGCGGGTTTTTTCCAGTTGAAAAGCCGCCATTGACTCTTTTTCTGTCACCAACTCAGCCACCACCATCCTTTTTTCCTCCTTCACTCTCTCCAATTGGGAGAGTAGCTCAGTGACGTATTCGTCGTAACTCGCTGGTGGCGTCATTGTTGTGTGGGTGGGGGTGGTTGAGGCCTCCATACGCGGACGCTTTTGGTCCTACCTTGATTCAACAGCTAGTCTTTTTGGTCCCGTGGTCACAGTTTCCGTGCTTTTCCCTTGGGCCATTTCCTTGCTGATGAAGTATTGCATCCAGGCCACCAGGTTGGACACTTCCAAGCTGGTGGGGATGCTAGGGGTGGGCGTAATGGGTTCAAGGAGGGTGCCATGAGGGTGGGGATAGGATGCAGGGGTGCTTTGCCTTTTCCTTTTGGAACTGCGGGGGGCGCGGGTTCTGGTGCCTACGTGCTAGAGCTAGGTCTCTCTTCCCTGGGTTGATTCCTGGCTTTTGGGTCATCCGCCCTGCACTGCTGCTCGATGGATTGGCGTGTAGCTTTGGCCAGGTCCTCCTCCTCTTTTCTTCTTAACTCCTCTTCCTCCTCCGCAACTCTTCTTTTCCTTTCCTCCTCAGCCTTTTTGCATTCTTCCTCTAGTTTTTCTTTTTCCTCCTGCTCTTCTTTTCTTCTCCTTTCAGCCTCTTGCTTGGATGCCTTCTTAGCTTGCCTGACTTGCTCCGTTGTTTCTTCTTCTTCTTGCTTCCTCTTCTTTTCTCTCTCCTCTGCCTCCCTGAGGGATTGCCATTTCGCTTTCTCCAAGTCTTCCCTCTCCTTTCTACGGTCTTCATCGTGTTTCTTTTTCTTTTGCGCTGCTTTTTTCTTAGTCTCCTTAACCTGCTTTTTGCTATTCTGCTCTTCCCCTTCTTCCTCGGTCTCCGTCCTATCATTGGACCTCTCGGTGTTGATGGGGAGGTGATCAGTCGGGTGTTTCTCCCTCCCCCTCTTCTGCTTCCTTCACGGCCTCCTGGATAAGCGCCATTAAGATGCCCCCGTATGCGATGAACGAGGCTTTGGAGGAGGCCCTTTTTCTTTCTGTGGCCTTCGACATCGGGGATTCTCCTCCTATTGGCATACTTCCTAAGGCTAGCGCTCGGGCTTCCTGGTCGATAGTCTTGCGCACGTAACCGTTCCAGTCGACTTCGTGCAGGGTATAGGCCGCTACATTTTCCAGTATTGGTATGCTGATCCGGTGCATCAACGCGTTGTAGCGCTGGTTGAAAAAGAGCGCATGTATGAGCTTCGCCTGTAGCCTGGTCTCTGCATTAGGGATGTCCTGAATACTGATGCCATCGTTTGTCAGCACATCCTCCTTTCTCATCCCCAGCATGGCGTATACATCCCTCTTTTGCTTCTTTTCCACCTTTGGTTCCAGTCCCAGTGCCTTCTCCACCAAGGCCAGGGTTAGACGAACCAATACTTGCTTAGCATTATGTCCTCTTCCCACTGTGACAGTGCTGCATTCGCTGTTGGGGTTGTAGGACCTGAGAAATTCCACACAACTCCTGTGCTCAGGTTCTTGTGCGAAACTTTCTAGCTACTTCTTGAGGTTGCAGTTTTCCACGACGCTCCTGGTCGCCTCTTCTGGCCACTAATTCTTCCAAATTGTGAATAGTTTGGAATTTCAATTGATTATAGGCACATCTCTCCAGGTTGATGCTGTACCGCGTTCTCTCTTCCTCCGTGAAGGGGAGTCGGTGGGCTCGGTCCTGCTGCGACATTTTTTGTTCCTATCATAAAACGTAATTTTCATTAGTGCTTACGACATAATAATCGCTAAAAAAGAAAAAACTCTATGCTTTTGAATGAATTCATTAAGGTCTAGTGCAGATTCCCTTTTTAGACTTTGACTTTTTGCCTTTTAATTCAAAGTTTTCATGCCCTATTCCTACCCCATCCGTTTTTCACAATGTATGTCTACGTACTTCACTGACTTTGATTTGATTTACTGCTTCTGATCTGATTCACCTTACCCCCTCCCCTTCAAGTTTGAGAAGAATCCTCCCTAGGATTGAGGGTTAGAAGGTGAAGGGCTTTCGACATGGCGATGTAGGGGCTACTTGCGAAGGAGCCAAGTATAGAAATTGGGGTTGTATTCCAAATGGGGTTCGCGGTCCAGGTCGGAGGGTTTAATCCCCACTTGGGTGATGTATGTGAGAACGTCAGTTAGGAAGCCGCTTGAGTTGACTCGGCTAGTAATGTGTAACTCCTCTTCGGTCAACAAGCGGTCAAGGTAGGGGTGTCCCTTGATGTGTTCTTCTATAGGACGGCCCCGCAACGTGGTTAACACTCGATATGATGTTGGCGCGATGTATGTGGGGTCGTACTCTACTGTTTTGATAGCGCGTCGCTGCTCAGCGTTGGTCATTACTCGGCATCCTTCAACTTCCCATTGCAGCCTAAGAGCGTACCAATGCCTTAAGAACTAGGATTTTGTCCTAGCAAGTTTTGACAATTCTGCCACTTCTTGGTCAGTGATGGCAGAGGTGGTTCACTGATCATACGACGTGATGAGGTATTGTTTGATTGCTTGCTCTTTTGAGATCTCACCGCTAAGCAACTTAGTAGCGGAGGTAGTGGCTTTTGCAAATGCAAATTCAAATGTTTCCCAAGAACAAGGCATTGTTTGAACTTCGACTGCGAAGGATTCATCCAATAGGCCTAAGTCGAGGCGATCGTAGCTCAAAGCTAGCGACACAAAAGTGGCGTCCAGTTGCTTAATGCAATCCACCACGTCATCCCCGATTTCCTCAACTAAATCAGCTGCTAGTGAGAGAAAGGATTTCCTCTCGTAAGAGGGCCTAAGGGTTGCGGGTGGTTGGGGTTTGGTAGGACTTGAGCATGTGGCAACGAAAAGTTGCGGTGGTGAGTGTGCTTGAGCTTGCGATTGGGTCGCTGGGATGGAGGCTAGGTTAGCAGCGGCCTCGAGTGATGGCCTGTTGCTTTCAGGAAACTAAATGTGGGTTGCCATCCTATGGAGGATGGAATGAAGAGGTATAGAATTAACAAGGATGGAGATGGAAGGGTAGACGGTGGTAATGTTGGATGTGTTCCCTGTTTTGAGGTAGCCTAATAATTTTATTGCTTGTGATGACGTAGCAAAGGTTGTTTACAATGCAAGAGGGCAATAGTAGGTGAGCAAGAAGTGGTATTTTGGGGGGGAACTGAAAGGGGAAATAGGCTAACTGAACATGACTCGAGCTTATTAAAATGTGAGATTTTGTTTCTCTTAAATTTTAAAGGTGCTCATTACTTTCTTTCACTTGTTTTAGAAAGGGATAAGCACATCAAGGTTTTAAAAGAAATTTAAAAGAAATGCTTTATGATTGATTTTGTTAATTAAATAGATAATAAACCTTATCTTTCATATTTTGTGGCCGTTGTAGATCCGAGTCGTGGCTGCCATGGATGAAAAGGGAAGGGCGTAAGGCTTCAATTCAGGCTTTCTTTTGTACTAGTAGCTGACTTGTCTGAAGGAGAGACAGAGGAGGGTGCAGCGATGGATAATAGTGGTGCGTGGCAGCAGGCGCACCGGTCGTGGAGGGGGTGGGGTGCCAGCAGCTTCTTCTTATTTTCCTTCCACTTTTGCTCTCTACCTCTTTTGCGTGGGGGCCAAGAGATTGTGGCGAGGAGGGGAAGATGCTGATTGAAGAGTTCTGGGAAATGATGATTGAAGAGTTCTGGCTGCTGCTCGTGAAGGAGATGATGACAACGCTCTCTCTCTCTCTCTCTCTCTCTCTCTCTCTCTCTCTCTCTCTCTGTACAGTCCTTCGTATCGGGTCCCATCTAACAGCCCATGTGATGCATCATGCACAGTCCAAAAGGAAAAGCCGCCAGGTTCCCGACAAGCAGCCCATTTCCCTCTTCTTCTAGTCGTTCTCCTGGTGGGCCATCTTGCGCCTCCAGGTTTCATCTCCTGTGGTATGTCCCCTTTGACAGCGAGGTCAGCATATGGTTGTAAGAGACGAGGGGTTGCTATCATATGTGTCGGAGATGGAAGGCAGAGACAAAGAGCTAGGCACCAAAAGATAGGTAGATTGAGGGTGGTGCAGTAGGAGAAATCGATGGATGGAGAATATGGAGGACATTGTTGTGTCATTGCTGAGGAGGGGGGAGGGTAAATCCTGATCCGGTGTTGTTGTGGTAGGGCATTTCCGCCCTTGAACTGGCTGTTGGGGGAGAGAGCATTGATAATTACAGTGAAAGGCACGACAAGGTTGAGGAGAATAGGTGGGCCTACCATGGAGAAGAAGAGGAACAGCCGATGAACCATACTCCCTATCCGTCTTCTGCTTCAGCTTCGCCATGCTACAAACTTGGCTGAACTGCTACCAATCTTCTTGGCTGCTATACTCCACCCTGCCTGTTGTTGGTTTAGGGGTGGTGTTTCCAACAGCGTGATTATGAACAATGCAGATTACCAATCTTTCAAGGAAGAGGTCCATCCAAACCTAGAAGCGGCTAGTAATACATAGGGCCACAGAACAAGTAGAACCTCTCTCCTCCTCAGTCGTCTTTTTCCCATGAATATTGCAATGCAAATCAAGGGCGGCCGGCCTGTCTGATGACGAGGAGGGGGGCATAAGCAGGCCCCTTCTTCTTTGTTCACATCCGCATCGATGTCTGGAAACTGAGACATGTCCTGGTTATGGCCGACATACAGGACCCGAACTTATCTAGGGTGAGTGCGCCTCTAGAATCGAGGAAGTCTTATACCAACCCAACCTGTTATCGCTGCTGCATTTCCCTTCTTTCTCTCCCCTTAAGTTGTAGTTGTTGAGACGACTTTCTTTCACAGCTGCATACCCAAAACGAAGGCAACCCTCACACAGCAACAAATGGACACAAAACAAGGGAGAAATCATACAAAGTCTATGCACACGACTGAGCCGAGCCACTCACAAAACTCTCTCTTAACAATGAACCCAACCAAACAACCCCATTATTGCATTCTATCTTACAATTGGCCATTGCCACTCGTTGCTTTAACTTTTGAGAAGCACAATATTCCCTCTTCATTTTTTTGCATTGAAATTTAGTCTCTATATAGTGATGGAGAGTTCTTTGAGGATCCCATTATTGTAAGGGATATGCCTACAAGACCATAAGATAGATCACCAATTTAACTAGGCATGGCTCATAGTAATGCACCATTTTGTGTTGCTTATAGGATATTGATAATGTAGAGTGTTGTTATGGGTGTAGTATACATGCTTCAATGTCAGCACCCTTTTCACCCACTGTACTTTGTAACTACATGTATCCTCCCATTGTTTGTTTCATGATTTTTGAAGAGCGTTTACATTATGCATTGACTATGTTAGTACCTAGTGATGCGCATGTGGATGACCATAGCATTAGGAAAAAAATGAACTCACAAATGGGCCCTTAAAAATAATATAGTTTAAGATATGGGCCTTTTGGATTGTCCAATAGGAAGGCTAGATGTTGACATCCATAGAGGGTAAATCTTCTCTCTCCAAATCTTGGGTTTTCTATTAAAAAAAGGGATAGTGGGGGATTTTTAAAAAAGGAGAATTAATAGTACACAAAATTTGAGTTTCTCTCATCTCGTATTTCCCCTCTTTTTTGGAGAATTTTCAATTTCGGTTTTTTTCCCTCTCACAAAATCAATTTGACCCAAAAGTTGAGCAGCATACCACTTTCCCTCTCTTCTCTATACTCATGAATTTCCGTCTCCATTAAAGCTCCTTGCTGAGAGTAATTAGGGTTTTGAGCGTTCTGCTTACCTCTGCACTTTCTTCTCCATGCAGCTCCAGATTTTGGGCAAAACACAGGTGCCCATCTCTCTTTGCATTTTCTCTTATTTACTATTTTTTCAATAGGGTTTGATGTCATTTCTTACTGTTATTGTTGTTTTATTGCAGAGCTTGTTTGGGGTAAGAGACAGAGGTGCTCATTTCTCTCTCCTTTCTTTCCCCCCTCTCTCTATGTGTTGTTTCTCTTTTATGTTGTGTTTTCAAAAGAATTTGATGTTGGTTTTGATTGTTGTTTTCTTGCAGAGTTTATTTGGAGCAAGAGGCAAAGGTGTTAATCTCTCTCTGTTTGGTTTTTTTTTTTTTGCTGATATCTTTTCAATACAATATAATGTTAGTTCTAACCCTTGTTGTTGTTTTATTATAGATATCATTTCGGGTGACATTGCATAAGTGCTCATCTCTCTCTTCCTTTCTCTATGTTTCCTATTTTCTATTGTTTTTTCAATATACCTTCATGTAAATACTAACTCTTGCTATTGTCTTTTGCATAGATCAATTTGGACAAGATTGGATAGGTACTCATTTCTTTCTCTCTCCCGCGTACTCACACACTCCCTCTTTCTTCCTCTCTCCATTATTCCTTTTCTACTATCTTTACAATAGAGTTTGATGCTAGTTCTAACTTAAGGATCAATTGTTGTTGCAGCACTTAACACAAGGTAGAGCAGAGATTTTGTACTCAATTTACAGGAAAATCTGTCATATTTTGTGGTGCCAAAATTTATTCATCTAATTAGTGACTTTTATGTTTGATGGGATTGATGTTTTCTTATGTCCATCATTTGCAATGGGTTTTGATTAGCAATGATTCAATCTTATCTTCAGTAGATCAGCTTATAGGTAAATTGGCCATGTTTTGTATTGCTTCTATTCATGTGACACCCTGTCGAGATTGGTTTCATACTATCGTACCATGTCTGAAAGCATAAACAACAATATTAAGCAACAACATAACCATATAGCATACTCAAATAACATTTAGACATTCAATACATAGACATTAATTGTGAATACTTACTCTTCAAATCTATTTTTTGTAAAACAAAGAACTGAAAACTACAAAGAATTATCTCTATGATTACTTAAATTTGTATTTCTTGTTGCGCTCTTTGTTTTGAGATATAAAACACCTCAATTTGATATTATTTGTAAAAGTTGTGGCCAAAATTCAAAAGTGTTATTAAGTTAGCATAGTTGTCCTCATGACTTCTGCAGCATGCTTTATATCCACTCAAAATAAAATGGCATCAAACTGAATTCTTGAAAGGTATTTCTACTTTTTCATTTGCTATGCATACATTTGAGAGGAAGAAAATGAAAGAGAATGTTGATTTGTCTTTTGTTGAAAGGCTTCAATGTTGCTCAACAATAACGTAACTTGTATCCATACGTATTACTACTTTTGATACGTTCGTACGTTAAACAAAACTTAAGAGTCATGCGTTTCAAGAAATAAAACAAAAAAACTTTACTCAATTATTTGAATTCAGTACACATCGCATGAGATATTATGTATATATAAATAAATATTCCAATGTGGCAGAGTATACAAATTTTTTTGGCCTTCCAAGATGTTATGGCGCTATAACACTCATTACAAACCTTGCATCATTAATCTAGTAAACTATGGTGGAGTCCCCTTGCCATGTCGAAGCCGAGTGATAAAGTTCATGTCTTTATCTATGATTGTGACACGCTTTGCATGGATGGCCGCAAGCTGTGTATCATCGAACAAGTCGATGAGAAACCCCTCTGCAGCTGTTTGTAGGGCCTCCATAGCTGCAGCAGTCCACCTTCCTGCTGGTGGTCCATCCCGCACTCATACCCAAAATCTTCCCATCCCTTTCAGCTCCAAGTCTTGCATGACTTCTCGAACAACCTTATGAAAAGAACTTTTCGGGATGAGAAGCTCGTATCCGCGTTGGATTCTCCTTATCTCTCGAAGGGTGACAGTGCCCAGTTTCCATCTCCTCTTCTTCTGTGGTGGTCCTTGTGCTCTATGGGGAGCATCTATTGCTGCACTAGAGGAGGCTCCACCTTGTGCTCCAGGTGGCAGGCCTTGGTGCGATCTCTTCATTTGGCCAAAATAGTGACATGCTTGCTTGGTGCATGCCATGCAAGCTCGAGGAGGGCAAGACAGAAAAGAGACAGAGGTTAGAGATGTGAAAATGGGGGAAGCAAAGAAAGCAAGATGTGAAAATGAGAAGAAGAATGAACTTTTAACCCATTTAAACCCCAAAACGAGGTTAATGCAGCTTCATACGCACTATCCATCGTGTGATCATAAATCCATAACCTTTTATTGAAATGCGACCAAACTTCACACGTGCACTCGTTAGGTGGCCAAGAGCCCTTTTTTTTTTGAAAAAAAAGTGCTTGCAAACCCCTGGTCCGAAGTCTAGCGTCTAGAGCCACTTTCAACCATTGATGTAGAGTACTACAAGACCGAGGATAATCTTGCAGATTTGTTTACAAAGGCACTTCCCCAGGCTCTTCTTCGGAGACATGCCAGATCCCTCAGCCTTATGTCTTGTCCAAGATCTGAGAGGGGGTGTTAGAGATCATCCCTTGGACACATGCATTTTCCAGGAAAGTGGCTCCAGATGCCAGACTTCGAACCAAGGGTCTGCAGGCACCTTTTTTTCAAAAAAAAAAAGGGCTCTTGGCCACCTAACGAGTGTGCGTGCGAAGTTTCATTGCATTCCGATATAGTTTAGTATTTTAAAAATTATCCCACACCAAAATTATGGATGGATTGATAATTTAGAAATCAACATTGCAACTACTGGCCCTTAGAAACTTCACACCACATAGACTATATAGAGGCATCAGGAGTAAAGTCTGCAACAAGAAATGGCAATTTTTTGCATGTTATTCCTATTGAAATTGACAATGCTAACAAAAACTGTAAGTAAGAATTGAAAATACATCGAAGATGCACAGTCAAAGTTGAGAGCGAAGGATAAATGTAAAATTTTAATTCACATTTTAAGGGCGCATATAATTGTTTTGCACTGGGATATAGTCATATATCCAATGCACGAGGATAACACTATACCAAAAAAGATAACATTACAAACTGTGTTTATTCCATTGGAACGAATGCATCCTTCACTGCTTGAAGATTTCTTACAAGTTGGAATTCCTTGGGAGTTACAATGATGCACTTCGCATGTATTGCACAACGTTGAGCATTAGTCATCAAGACAACTAAAAAGGCCTCTACATCACACTATAGAGCATGAAAACATTCTTTTATGAAGCGATCAGGTCTATCCTAACCTTGTGCCAAAAACCACCTCCTACTTTCTGTGTGGTAGAGGTCTTGCACAATCTTGCGAACAAGTCTTGAGAAGCTCGCCTTCAGAATAATGAGATCAAAAGAGTGTTGATACCTCCTAATTTCTCTCAAGGCCACTATACCTGGCTTCCACTTGCGTTTCTTGTGGGGATGTTGAGGAGGACCCTTGTGAGGGCGGCTTGAGGAAGGTGGATTAGGTTGAGAAGGAGATGCATCTAAGCTAGTAGATGCTCCAAGGGCTAAACACGATATAGGGCTCTGAGCGCAAGCTTATTTGCAACTACCTTAGACCTAGCCATCTTTCCTGCACAAGAGATGTGAGAACTCAATGAATAAGATAGAAAGTGAAACCCTCTTTTATATAACCCTAAACTGTGAGACTCATTCACATAGATACACACTCTCTCTTTCTCTCTTAAACTATGAATTGCATTCACACTGAACACAATGTTCATCTTACTATCTTATTGTTTCACTCTTTAAACATTATTGTTTTTCCCATGTAAATAAAGTGGAGAAATGACCATTTGAAGCAACATTTGGATCACCATTGACATATTTGATAATACTTTAAAATTATATTATGTATTCTCCTTTTGAAGGGTTTATAGAAATTAATGCTAAATATTATTGCTTTGTTGTTTGCATAATGTGCTCCCAGGCTAGGTCTTTATGAAATCCTAGCATGGATACTGCATATAGTGGCGGAGCAGATAAATGTGCACCCCAAAAACAAGTGTTTAATACCATAGAAGGTGGTGAGAAACCCCACCATATGGCAAAGGAATGGGCTCGAAGATTAGCACATCCAGTGGGAGGTGAAGAGGATACATTGAAGAAGCTTGGTGATCAACCTAAGAAGACAATGTCTACATGAAACTACAAAGCTAGATGAGAAAAAGCTAGTTGAAGGAGAAATTGGGGACTTATCAGATGATAGGGAGGAAATCATTTCAGAGGTCTATGGGGGCAATGAAAATTTGAGGAAGAAGAATAAGTGAAAAAGAACTTTGAAGGAGAAGAGTAAGGTTTCCGCTGAGTAAATGGTGCTTGGTTAAAGAGGTAAAGGACCAACAAGCATTCACCTTGCTAGAGTATCACTAACTTAAAAGATCTTAACATTAAACCTCCAAACTAAAGTCGTAGAAGAAACTCTTATAGCCTTGTTTGAAGCTCTTAACATTACTTGCTCTATAATATTTTTAGCACATGGCCTCATTGTATCTTCTTTTTTCACACACAATATTAGTTATAATGGAATGATGACATCTTATTTTGTCTAGTGCTTATTATTGATTTACATTTGTTTACTATTGTGTTGGTTTTTTTTGTGGCCATAGTATACATTTCAAGTTCAATTTCTTTTCCTTTAGTTTTTGAAGACAAAGGGGAGCTATACCTAATTGCACAATCATTGATATTGAAGTGCATGAAAGAAATACAATGGACAACAGTAGTATGAAAGGTTAAATCTAAAAGTTTTTTGCAACAATTTTGCATCTCAAACACAATTCAAGTCAATAAATAATTTAGATTTTGTAATTAATTTTATGATATCAATTGATATAAGTGCTTCTCAAGACTTTATACAATATACATTTGTATGTGGTAGAATTAGATTGGATAGCAAAGATAGAATAACTAGAAAATGAGGTAGACAAATAGGTCTATGATAGACATATAGATGTACACATGCAAGCAAATAAAATGAAGGAAGATCTGGATGATTGGAATAGAGAAGATTTTATTAGCGTGGCCGCAATTGCAATATGTAGTTCAAACTTTTGTCAGATCACATAATACCCATGTGCTCCGCAGGCCATAAGAACACCCCCCCTTTAATAGATTTAATTGAAAAAAATTTATTACCCTTCCCCCCCTTGTCTTTGCTGAATGGGGGGGAAGGAAGAGGATGACATGGTGGAGAAAGATGATAGTGTCGATGAGGAAGGAGGAAACAGGCGACAATAACAAAGAGGAAGAAGAAGATATAGTCGAGGGGAATAGGCCATGGGCCTACCACCACCAATTTTCAACAGTGTCGCCATGCAGTCCGACAGGTGGTGGGTGGGGGAGACCACCACCACCATTCCATTACCCCCCCATAACACCACCCTCCTCCCTATATTAACTCACCCCCCCCCCCCCCCAACCATAGGGGGATAAGAGGCCTTGATGCTAAGCGGCATGCTAAGAGAGAGAGAGAGGGAGAGAGAGTGTGTGTGTGAGTGACAGAGAGAAAGAGGGAGACAGAGGGTGAGAGAGAGAGAGAGAGAGGGGGAGAGAGAGAGAGAGGGGGAGAGAGAGAGAGAGTGTGTGTGTGTGTGATAGGCAGAAAGGGAGAGAACCTTAGAAGAAGGTTCTTCTTCTCTTCCCATCCTTAGAGGGTGACCACACGCATTGTTCTTCTCCCCTTTTCCCACGAGTTAAGCCCCCCATTGCAATAAAGGAGAGTCACCCCGGCACACTATCTCTCCGATGAGAGAGAGAGAGAGAGAGAGAGAGAGAGAGAGAGAGAGAGAGAGAGAGAGAGAGAGAGAGAGAGAGAGAGAGAGAGAGAGAGAGAGAGAGAGAGAGAGAGAGGTTTGTAAGCCGAAAGTATAACCCCAAAACAGAGGGAGACATGCACCAATGGTAATCACGCACCCAACAATGGAGCCACCAGCCAGGGCATTACTGCTAATATGAATACAACATCGGGTATGGATAATTCATATTCAAATATCCATGTACTAATTTCTATCTCCGCTATTCACTGAGACATAGGTTATATCACTTTGGCATGCGCATGAGTTTGTTTTAACAAGTAACTTGAATTTATTTTTTCAATAGTTAATGAACTCATAGGTGATTATAGGATAATTATTTCCACAACCATAGATGAGCTTGTATAGATTTATGCACATGGCGCATTGAGGTTCGCACAAACCCTTGTACCCAAATACTTTGCATCCCAGTGCTACATGACAAAATCATATGTAGCATGAAGAGAAAATAAGGTTACCTTGAGGGTTATACACATAGATGGTACATGCATGGAAAGGATTATACGAAATATATGTCGATGGTACATGAATTGATCTTGCATTAAAGTCTTGCATCCATCCTATGAAGGTTTCGCATAAAATAACGGTCAAGGAGTTTATATTGTGCTACCAAACCATGAGTTGATTACAACTCACACAATAATTCAAGGATTATTTTACATTGGAAGATAGTCTTGTATCATTACAAATTTGTCTTGCATTCTTTACCTTAGGGGAAAGGAAGATAAAGTCAAGTTAAAATTCTGCCTAGTATCGCTCTTTGATCCCAAAGGGGGAGAGCGAATATGCAATGGAAATGTTATTGCGGCTATTATTGCATTGTTTGGAAGAGATACAATTGGTTTTGTTGGTTGATCAAACAACACCCTAAATGCTTTTACATTCAACGGATTGTTGCATTGTGGTTTGGATGATTATTCCAAGTGCTTGTGATTGATGGTAAATTCATGACAAGGGTCTGTGATGACAAGTTGCCATGGGAATAAAGGAATGTTTTTTGAAAGATGATATTAGGGTTGAATGCCTTGTTTGTTCTTTATTCCTAAATGATTTAATTAAGAAAAGGTTCTTTGCACGGGTGGATCATCTCCAAGATCGCACTATGGATTAACCCGAAAAGGGCACTGCTCGATTCACAGGCCGAAGGTCGAGTGGTGAAAAGGCCAACCACGAAAATGGTATTTCGCTCCTAGGCTGCTAGTGGGTCAAGTGGAGCTCTGGACACCCCTTGCTAAGTCTAGAACGAAGTTAAAGACTGTCGTGGCCCCAACGTCTATGGTGTCGGAAGATCCTATTCGAGATAAATGATGGAAATTATGGTGCCATGTGATTTGGACTAAGTACTTCTGCAGGGCAGAAGGGATATATAATTTCTCATGTATGGGCAGGGGACAAAGATTAACTTGAAGATAAGTTAAGGAACTTGTTTGTTAAAAGGACTGCTTGCTCTATTTTCATGTCAATGCTTTAAGTTACGCGAATGAACCTTGTTCCCTAAATGGCCTAATTAAGGAAGCTGATTTTAAATTTCACACATATATGTGATATGACCTAATTAAATAACTAAAGATTGCCTATTGAGGGAAGTGGGTGGGCAGAACCCCCAACGGGTCCGTCCTACAACAGGGCTATCCCAGAGAAGTGGGAGGCTTCTCACCAAGTTTTACCAACATCTGACCTTTAGAAATTGTTAGGTTCGAACCCAATTCATACAGTTTTAGGGGATGGGAATGGGACTATGCCCTACGGGTAGAGAGGTTGAGCAGTGCATCCCTCTCATTTTTCATTCTCTTTGAACCAAGTGTGGGATGGATCTACTTCGGCTTGTATATCTCTGCATAAAGTAGGATGTCCAAGACTCGACGTTAGAATGCTATTAGGAGACCTTGATCACTAGGGACCCAAATTTCAGGTTGATCCCAGTGGGTACGGCCGTGAACATTCCATTGCGAGGCGGACTCGAGAAACCCTAGGCAAAAAACCCCGTAATATTTCATGGAAGTGCTGGGCGGCATCGCTTAGATTTGTCTCTTGATAGACCACTAAAACGTGCCTGGACAGCCAATAGGCGATCACGTTATAGTTGGTATCATAGCAAACTCTGTAATGATGTGTAATGTATGGTTCGTAGACAATTCCTAAATAGAATAGCCTAAGTACTATGGCTTGATTGACAAGCACCTTTTGCAGCCACGAATGCTGACATACAAGAGAATAAATTCCTTCTCAAACAAATTAAGGCACCCGAGTTTGGTGGAGAAGGAATAGATATTATAGCGAGGGGGAGATATGGATTGAGTTGATGAATGATTATTTCTCTACTACGGGAACTGCTTCTACCAATCAAGAAATGAAAGCCAAACTTAAGTTAGTTGGCCAAGCTTAGATATGGTGGAAGCAATGGTGCAAAGATCAAGGTATTTCTAAAGCTACTGTTACTTGGGTTCAACTGAAAGATGTTGTACGCGGACGATACCTTCCACCAACCTACCAGACTTTGAGGATGAATGAATTCTTCAAGCTCAAGCAAGTGGAATTAACCTTGGAAGCCTACTACTCAAAGTTTGTAACCCTACTAAAATACGCACCACCTGTGGATATTGCGCAACAAATATCCAAGTTTTTCCATGGCCTGAACACTCCTCTAAACTATTGTCTTGAAGCAATGCATTCAACAGACTTGCAAGATGCATTACTTCGAGCAAAGCCAATCCATCAAAAACTTAAATTGGGCAATTGTGGCAAAGATGATTTTTGAGATCAAGACAAGAGATGCCACACGTGCGGAGAGATAGGGCACATTCATAGGAGATATCCCAGCCACCACTGATGCTTCCACTGCAATGAGCTAGGGCATGTCCAAGTAGTCTACCCTGACCGAAGCCCAAAAGATAATGAGCCCCCGAGAAAATGAAGCTACACAAGTGCAGTCTTCGAATATATAGAGGAATCAGATAAAGATGAAGACCTAGATCTAACCCACTACACGTTTTCACGATGATTAGCAATCCTAGAAATTCTATCGACATGTAATACAACTTATATTGGGAATAAATCCTACTCTTGTACCTACGGTTAATTGCAATAATATGAGTTGCACTACTTGAGTCATTACGAGTAGCACAATGGACGCATGGTGGGTCCTAACCCACAGGCCTTAAGCCCCATTAATGCTTGTCTTCCCCAGTCCTTCTGAGATGAGGACATCTCGAATTCTCTAAGGGGGGAGAATGTAATACCCCTACCCTCTGTGGGCCATAGGAACATCCCTCCCTTTAATAGATTTTATTGAAATTTTTTTATTACCCTTCCCCCTCCTATCATCGTCGAATAGGTGGTTGGGGGGGGGGGGGGGGGGGGAGGAAGAGGACGACATGGCAGAGGAAGATGATGACGTCGATGAGAAAGGAGAAAGAAGGTGACAATAACGAAGAGGAAGAAGAAGATATAGTCGAGGGGGGGAGGCTACAGGACTACCACCACCACAGCAGTGCCGCCATGCAGTTCGATAGGTGGTGGGTGGGGGAGACCACCACCACCACTTCACTACCCCCCCCCCCCAATCATAAGGGGATAAGAGGCCTTGACGCTGAGTGGCACGCTAAGAGAGAGAGAGAGAGAGAGAGAGAGAGAGAGAGAGAGAGAGAGAGAGAGTGTGTGTGTGTGTGTGTGTGTGTGTGTGTGTGTGTGTGTGAGTGACAAAGAAAAAGAGGGAGAGAGAGGGTGAGAGAGGCAAAGAGGGAGGGAGTGAGTGAGTAAGTGACAGAGAGAGAGGGAGAGAACCTTCCAAGAAGGTCCTTCTTCTCTTCCCCTCCTTAAAGGGTGACCACACATGTAATTCTTCTCCCCTTTTCCAGCCAGTTAAACCCCCCATCACAATAGAGGAGAGTCACCTTGGCACGCTATCTCTCCAAAGAGCGAGAGAGAGAGAGAGAGAGAGAGAGAGAGAGAGAGAGAGAGAGAGAGAGAGAGAGAGAGAGAGAGAGAGAGAGAGAGAGAGAGAGAGAGAGAGAGAGAGAGAGAGAGAGAGAGAGAGAGAGAGAGAGAGAGAGAGATTTGTAAGCCGAAAGTATGGCCCCCCAAATAGAGGGAGACATGCACCAATAGTAATCCCACACCCAACAATGGAGCAACCAAGCCAGGGTATTACTACTAATATGAATACAACGTCAAGTATGGATAATTCATATCCGAATATCCAGGTACTAGTTGTCATCTCCGCTATTCATTGAGACATAGGTTATATCGCTTTGGCATGCGCATGAGCTCATTTTAACAAGTAACATGAATAATGAACTCATAGGGGATTATAGGATAATTATTTCCGCAACCATAGATGACCTTGCATAGATTTATGCATATGGCGCATTGAGGTTTGCACAAACCCTTGTACCCACATACTTTGCATCCTAGTGCTACGTGACAAAATCATACGTAGCAGCAAAAAGAGTATATAAGGTTACCTTGAGGGTAATGCACATAGATGGTACATGCGTGAAAAGGATTATACAAAATATACGTTGATGGTACACGAATTAATCTTGCATTAAAGTCTTGCATCCATCCTATGAAGGTTTCACATAAAATAATGGTCAAGGAGTTTATCTTGTGGTACCAAACCATGAGTTGATTACAACTCACACAATAATTCAAGGATTATTTTACATTGGAAGATAGTCTTGCATCGTTACAAATTTGTCTCGCATTCTTTGCCTTAGGGGAAAGGAAGATAAAGTCAAGTTAAAATTTTTCCTAGTATCGGTCTTTGATCCCAAAGGGGGAGAGCGAATATGCAATGGAAATGTTATCGCGGCTATTATTGCATTGTTTGAAAGAGATACAATTGGTTTTGTTGGTCGATCAAACAACACCCTAAATGCTTTTACATTCAGCTGATTGTTGCATTGTGGTTTGGATGATTATTCCAAGTGCTTGTGATTGATGGTAAATTCGTGGTAGAGGTCTATGATGACAAGTTTCCATGGGAATAAAGGAATGTTTTCTGAAATATGATATTAGGGCTGAATGCCTTGTTTGTGCTTGATTCCTAAATGATTTGATTCGAGAAAGGTTCTTTTCACGGGTGGATTATCTCCAAGATCTCACCGCGGAGAACTAACCCGAAAAGGGCACTACTCGATTCATGGGTCGAAGGTCAAGTGGTGAAAAGACCAACCACGGAAATGGTGTTTCACTCCTATGCTACTTGTAGGTCAGGACACCCCTTGCCAAGTATGGAACGGAGTTGAAGACTGTCGTGGCCCCAACATCTGTGCCGTTGGAAGATCCTATTCTAGATAAAGGATGGAAATTATGGTGCTATGTGATTTGGACCAGGTACTTCTGCATATGGCAGAAGGAACATATAATTTCTCTTGTATGGGCAAGGGACAAATATTAACTTGAAGATAAGTTAAGGAACTTGTTTGTCAAAAGTACTGCTTGGTCTATTTTCGTGTCGGTGCTTTGAGTTACGCGAATGAACCCTGTTCCCTAAAAAGGCCTAATTAAGGAAGCTAATTTTAAATGTCACACATAAATGTGATAGGACCTAATTAATTAACTAAAGATCACCTATTGAGGGAAGTGGGTGGGCGGAACCCCCAATGGGTCTGTTCTACGGCAGGATGGTCCCAGAGAATTGGGAGGCTTCTCACCAAGTTTTACCTCCTTTAGAAATTGTTAGGTTAGAATACGATTCATGCCGTTTTAGGGGACCGGAATGGGACTATGCCCTACTACAGGTAGAGAGGTTGAGCAATGCATCCCTCTCATTTCCCATTCTCTTTGAACCAAGTGTGAGATGGATCTGCTTCAGCTTGGGTATCTCTACGTAAAGTAGGATGTCTAGGACCCGACGCTAGAATGTTGTTAGGAGACCTTGACCACTAGGGACCCAAATTTCAAGTCGATCCCAGTGGGTATGGCTGTGAACATTCTGTTACGAGGTGGACTCGAGAAACCCTAGGTGACAAAGCCTCTAACATTCCATGGGAGTGTCGACCAGCGTCGCTTAGATTCATCTCTTGATGGACCACTAAAAACATGCCTGGACAGCCTAGGCGGGCATGGTATAGATCAAGAAATGTATCATACTTGATCTTAATGGGCTACTTATCAAAATAGAATTTTAAACAAACAAGGGTAATTCAAAATCCGCCACCTCTCATTTCAAGGCACCTTGAATTTACAAGACTAATAAAGCAATTGTGGGTTTATCATTGGCAAGATATTTAATAGTCTCTATGAGATTTGCGAAAAATCATAATGTGATGATTTGGAGCTCTTGCTTTGTGCACAACATTGATTTCATCATGAAAGCATGTTGACTATAGGTTTTCAATGATAGGGCTTATTACTTTTTTGATATTTTCTTCAATTGGTAGTGTGAGAAGTTGAAAATTTTAAAGATGATTCTCCATGACTCAAAGGAGATTACAAATAAACCTATGTTTTTAAAGCCTTTTTATTAGGTGTAGGAGCAAGTTCCCTCAATATGACATCAATCACACATTGCTAGTTGATGACTTCAGGTATAAAAACCTTCATAATAATGACTAGAACAACTATATTAGCCCTCTCACTTTTGATCCATTGGATGAGGAGAAAGACTTTTATTACCTCACTCACATGATCATGTTGTGGCTATGATGATGGGCAAGAGCCTTAGACTCCCTCAAGTATACAAAAAGCAACCCCCTCAAGGATTAATTGTCTACTCTAGTTTATAACTACTTTGTATTATCACAAGACAATGAATGAAACATACTATGACCTCTGAATAGCCTATAATATACTGCTCTGTGAATATATACACTTTTAGACTATTTACATGTTTCCATATTGTTTCATGTTCTTTGAATTCTAAATGTTTAGAACCACTTTCAGGTGGTTTTGTACCAGTTTTGAGTAGTGTGATGCTACTTTTAAAAATAGCTATATTTTTCTCCTACTTTAAAGTGATATAGCACCACTACAGTGGTGTAACATTAACTACCTAATGCAATGGTGCTTTGCGCATCTACATGCACAATTATTCAACCCTAAATTTCACCATAAGACAAACGATGCACAACTACATGCAATGATGATTTAGTCCAACCAATGCAACTAAGGACAAAAAAACCACATTAAAAATAGCACAATGTTACAAGAGTTTTATGTCTTTTGCATATGAAGATTGATGTTAATCCTCACATAAGCATTGGTTGCCTCAATAAGATGCTTGGTCACAGCTGGAGATTGCTTGCTCACTTGTTAAGGTGCTACTACCTATTTGAGGTGATGTTCTTTGCAACATGTTGCTATCCTCAATGGTGTCAATGTGTGCCTTATGAGTGGTGAAAGCAAACAAAAAAGCACCCCCTGATGCTAATGCAAAAGTATCCAATCAATATACCTATGCTTAAGCAGGAGTGTTAAAGCCTTTTAGCCAACTTCTTTTCAACTTTTTGATAGATTGCTTTCATTTTGCTTTCAAGCTATTGTGTTTGCAACAATACACTCAAACACAAACCCAAGGTTGATCTATCTGTCCCCTCTAGTATTGTCAAGGCTATCCTCTTTGCCCTCTCAATTCTTGTTTGATAGTTTAAGCCATAGGATTCCTGTTTGTCAAGGGTTTAGCCTTCAAGCTATGCTTGACTCAGTTTTGCCTATGCTAATGACAACTATCCATGTAATGAAAATAGTGACCATGCATGAATATTACAAAAGAAAAAAAGAGTTTAAGTTTTGAGCTTTTTGTTCCTTTTTGTGTTTTTGAAAGTTTTCTTGAGTTTTAGGTTTTCTTATTCTTTGGTCCTAACCTAACCTATTCAATCAGAGTTTAGAGTAGCAGATGGAAAAAATGCAAGTTGAATTGGATGATATACAAAGTATGTTTCTAAACATATGAATGGTAGGGTCATCTTACGACTCTATCTTACAATTTTTCTAATGCAAATATTTAATCATATTGACCTACTCCAAGTTGGATCACATATAGCATGGACTTATTGATAGGAATGGGAAACACACATATAAATAGAGAACAAGCTAAGATCCCCCCTATCGCCAGACAGCTTGACAAGTATAGAGCAAGGGACAATCCTTACAATTTCATAGAACAATTCAAGTAGGTGTGTGAGGCTAAATACCTCATTGGTGACTCAAGGCAAGCATAAGACTTTGAGATTTGCATGGGTGAGAAAAAAAATAAGGACGTGATTTATGAGCTTTGACGTCACAAAAAGTTCCTCTTTTGCTAGACTTTAAAACTCTTCATGAAAATGTGTTGTCAAAGAAGGAAGTGGGGACAACCTCATTGTCTAAATGATTTAGCATAAAGCAACAAGAAGAAGAAAACATGCAAGATTATGTCTTCAAGGTGCAAGGTCTTTATAAAAGAATCCCAACTATAGAAAAAATTACCTACCAAAGTTGTAATTAAAGATTTTTTCAAGGGTGTCCACAATGAAAATATCTATGAGGCTATGGTAGAAGATTCAGTTCTAGATTGATCCAACATAAACAATGTATTGGATGAAGCCATGATCTCCATAGATAGAGATGTAGAGATAAGAGAATATGGAATCTCAACAACCTAGTAGAAGCAAGATACATTCTAAAACAACTGGGATCTTAGGATTGACATCATGAAGCAAAAATAAGAGCTCTTGAAAATATTAGAAGCCTTAAAGAAAACACAACCTTATTGATAAAACATACAATGCATACACAGTGGTGGAGTTCTTCTATTAGAATGCTTCACCATGCATCAACTATAGATGCTTTGGGCAAGAGGCAAATCATCATAGAGCTCCTAGAAAACATCCCTACCTTTCTTTATATATATGAACCAACTGTCAATAGCCTAATTGAGGTATCCCATTTCCAAATTAGTAGCAACTAACTTTACTTTCTCAACCTGAATAAAGTATGCAACACCTAGAGATGAATTCACTCCTTTGGCATCCCATAGCCTTTGAGACCAATTGCTATGCATCCACCTAGTGATGTTCTAATGTACTATGCCAAAGAACCTATAAAAGATGAGGAGTACACAAATCCTTACATATCTTATGATGAAGATGGTAATCCCATCTCATGAACTATCATCCAATGCCAATCATGATATTGGGACATGGGAGAGGAGGAACGATTCAACCCCATAAGACCTTTTCCTATTGGGAGTATGGCTAGCTAGGGCATTTGTCTTCTAGATATCATTAGAAATAGGAAAAAGCTAAGGAAAATGAAGCTGATCAAATGTGCCTTGAAAATGGAATCACGCATATGTACCTATATTTCTCAAGTGAAAAGCTAGTACAAGCAAGGCAACCATACCTTTAGTACCATTGATCTATTCACATTTGAATTATCAAGGCTGATGATGCTATTCCCATCCCATTAATGCCATTACTCGAGCATAAAACAAGAAAACATGAGTCAAAATTCCTAGATCCATTATTGTTAATGGATTGAAAATTGGCAAGAAGAGCGCAAAAAAGAGAGGAAAGTAGAATGAGAGCAAAATGAAGAGTGAAGGATTGGCTAAACCCCAAGGATGAGCAACTACTTCAAGTGTAGAGTGTGTCACTACTAGAGCCATACAAAAAAGGTTGCAACATCAAAAAGGGGGAGAATATCCTAACCCAAAGCAATAATTAGAATTGATTGGCAAGTCAAATCACTAGGTTGAGGAGATGCAAGAACATACACTAATAAAGAAAGCAAAGGAGGGCATGAGTGTACTCAATATATCTAGCAAAGCAACTTTGTCTGCCTACATGGGCTTAGGAAGCGAGATCATCAACAAAGAAAGTAAAGGATGACATGAGTTTTCTCAATGTATCTAGCAGAGCAACTCTATCCACCTCCATTGATTGAGGAGGCATAGAAAGAGATACTAGTAAAGAAAGAAAAGGGGGGCATGCATGTACTCAATATATTTAGCATAGCAACTCTATCCACCTCCATAAGCTTTCATACCTTTGGGGGACTTACTACTACTAAACCACCAACTCAAGAGGACCTTAAGGAAGGAACAATATGTAAAACCTAGTCTCCTTGCATCCCTAGCCTCCATTAGTGTCAATGGTCCACTAGGATGCCTATGAAAGGAAGTCCAATCATTTAGAGAACCTTCAAAACCTAGATTGATGGAGTTGAAGTAGCTGAAGAAACAACACATTAGTCTCAAAAAAATAAAGTATCCAACCTACCTCCAACTCCAACTATAGGAGCCCTAGGTATGAACACATTTTGGGAGGGAACGGAGCATCATACCTTCCTTCAAGTGGAAGCCTTAGCTGACTTCCTATGATGAGGAATCATTGACACAAGAGAGAGGGTCATAATTTTCAATCAAAGATTCCTTAAGGATTGGGGAAGTCCTTCCATTGAACAAGTCCGTTTTAATGTGATTATCACTAATGGATTCAAGGTCCACCTATTGGGAATACTCAAGGATTGTCCTATTACAATTGTAAGCATCAAATTCTCCATCAACTTTGTAGTTATGAAGGGATTTCACTATGACTTATTGCTCAAACATACTTGGATCCTAAATGTAAGACTCACTTGAGGATTGGGCAATGATCTAGCCTTCCTAGAAAATAGGATGAATGCAATAAGAGTCAAATTGGAAAGCTAGAAAACACCTCTAATGGACTTAGAGGCATATCTAGCATGTTATGAAGAGATAGGAATTGTCCTCCTATGCAAAAGTCTTTAACTTGGTACATATCATGCCTCCTTGATGGATGAGCAAGGTGGTTGGATACACATATTAGCTATATTATAATTGTTGTTCATGGAGGAAGGGGATTATTAAGTAGCTCATGATTTAGTGAATCAATTAGAGAGAAACATGTGAAATTATTGCACACATGCTTGAGTTAGAAACCTTCTTAGTGGTGCCAATGTTAATTATGAATCTTGGCTCAATGAGACCATATAAATCAAAAGGTTACCACACCTCCCCATATAGGCTAGAGCTTTGAAAATCCTAACACAATGGCATTCTAGTTTCATGGATAGAGCACCCAAAGCTAATCTACTCATTTTTTAGGAGGTGCTCACCCTAGCTCAAATTGGCAATGGATAGAGTTACACCAACTATTGTTTGATTACCACTATAACCTATTTGTCTCCCTAATATAGATAGAGGATATAAAAAATGAAGAAGAATGTGATGGACAAGATGCACCTTTTTTCCCAAC
This sequence comes from Lygodium microphyllum, assembly GCF_053477565.2. Taxonomy (NCBI): domain Eukaryota; kingdom Viridiplantae; phylum Streptophyta; class Polypodiopsida; order Schizaeales; family Lygodiaceae; genus Lygodium; species Lygodium microphyllum. The sequence goes on along the minus strand of NC_141157.1, from coordinate 4,640,532 downwards.
CCTAAATTACTAATGACCTACCAATATTAGGGCACACCCTTTGATACTCCATTGATGTCAAAATAATCTAGCTCAGAGTTGGAAGGGAGTATGGATATTGATACTGAGGTTCCCCTAGCCAATTTCAACATGAAAATCAAATCCCAATCTTCCTATCCAATTGAGATGAAGATGGCTCAAGAATGCTAAAAATGACTCAAACTCTAAAGCTAGCAATTAAGAAAAACCATAAGATCTCCCAAAGTGCTTCATGAAGTTCAAGAAAGGAGATTGAATCATAAAGATGCTTGACACAAAGTGATAAGAAGAGTCCAAACAACCTATATAAGGACCTAGAAGGATGAAGGAGTGAACCTTACATAGAAAAGGGAACCCCCTAAGTCAATCTCGTTACAAAGGACCTTAATACACTGACCTTAAAAGAGTACCTCCTTAGGTTTTAACACATATCATTCTACTAAGACTAGATGCCAAGTCAATAAAACAAAGACCTTAACCAATGAATCCCCCCTACTATGTTAATTATGTTCATGGAGAACTGGAAAAAGTTTAGAAACAAATGCTAATCAATAAATTTGAGCATAGTGATTGGGTATCAAGATGGATTCAGTCAAGGTGAGGCTAGTCAACTTGAACGGAGATGATGATGATGGATTACCTTGAGTAGAATGGATTCAACTCTCTCACCTCAATTAGGGTGAAGGTTAGTCATGACGACCTTGAGTGAAAGTGACATATTCCACATGTTCAGCTACTCAAAAGATGGAAGTTGGTCTATATTCTATATTAAAACCCTTAATAGGATTCTTGGCTACTCTATTGTCCAATTCAATTCCCACAAGATCATGCTCTTGGAAAAGATAGCTCGCATATGGATATTTGGTATGATCCTCAATGTCATGCCTCAAGAGCTAGATACTTGTTGGCATATTCATCTTATGCCTTAGTAGTAGGGTAGACTGATGTGAAAGCCAATTCTGGCTACAAGAGAAAAAAAATTATATGGTAGGAAAGCTTCTTGAGGATGAAAAGGATATAGACACTCTCACGACATAATTTTCTATACATATTATGAATCCAATGGCTATTTGGATTCCCCATCACTCTATCTTGGAAAGCTCCACAAAAGCATATCTTTTTGTAACTTTGTTATCTTGTCTTGCCCTATGAAAGAATAATCTTCATGCCTGATAATGTGATTTTTCTATGCCTTGGGTGTTGTATGTTGCTAGGGAACCTTGTTTATCCAAAAAATAAGGCCCAAGAATATGAAGAATATGTTCTACACAACAAGATAAATTTGGGAGCATATCAACGGTTTAATTGTATAATAATTTACAAATGCAAAGAATATCTTACCAAGTAAAAGTGATATCATTGTCTCCCCATGCCTCCTTACTTTCCTAAATAAGGTCTATAATTGAACAGTTATACTCTTGTGCATAAGTGTATGATAGTTTCTATTACCTAAGGAAGAACTTTCAAGAATATGTCAAGGTACCTCCAAACCTCCATTCTGAGAGTTGCAACTTGTGGTGTGCTAGCCACATTTGTTGCAATCTCACATAGTTATTTCCAACATTCCCACATTGCATTCACCTGATTTTCTGTATGGTTAGCTAAAAATCTTATAGCTTTTGAACCTCCCATTGACATGCAAACTAAAACATCTTGTGTTTTGCTAGTAGAGTAAAATCCTTTCTTAGGTGAACTTGATCCCCATGGAAACCCATCTTTAATCTTACTGTCTCACATTTTTCAATGCATTGATTTAATAAAGATACTAGCTTAATTACATATGCATAATTCAAATGCAACCTAAAAAGCTTGTCAATTATTCTAATTTCTACATGCAAAGTGCAAATATGAACATTCCTAAGAGAAATTGGAAAAATGGAATCCCATATCTCTTCCATATTTTAAACTTTCTCAAAGCTACCAAATCTCTCATTGGGGCTCATCTTGGTGCACAAATCAGATGCTGCATGCACGCGTAGCGAGTGTTGGAAGGTCCCCAAGAGCAAAAGAACTCTACGCACAAAAAACAAGAGAGAAGACTTGCACGACATGAAGCAAAAGACTGATTGGGTATAATCTCCCCCCATGCCTTGTGTGAGCACTCCACAAAGCATGTATTTGATATATTATTCATCTCCAAGCTCAAAAAAATAGCCCAATTTACAATTAGCATGCTTTAGCTTTTGTGTTTGCTTTTGTCCCACTAAAGAATTAAAGCTATTATGGATGCCCAAAGAGTCGGGCTATGCCCAAATACAATGTCCAATAAAAAATATTTAAATCGTGCACCCATGCGCATATAAAATAATAAATAAATGTCAAGCGCTTCAATAAATAAGTACATCAAAATAAATATTGGTGCCACGCGTAAGATGTGTGCCCATCAAAAATGATAATTTCTTCTAAATAACTTGAATACACGCTATCGCCCAGTGCTTCCCAACGCCACCATTGGCTGCTCTACACATCAACTGAAGCATTCACAATTGTTAGAAAATAATAAAATTAAACCAACAAAAGTGAATACCTAGCAGTCTTCAGCTACAAAATAAATAAATTGGTTAGAACTCAAGCCTAACCTTAATTTATTATGAGTGCGCACTCTAAACTCATAAACATCCATTAATTTAAATATGTATTTTGCAGAATCACCCGCTATGGAATCACCCACTTGCACATTAAATTAACAAGACACCCGAAAAGGATAGGCGTCCCCATCGACTTTTTGCACAAGGAATCCACCGTGTATATGAGCTCTGGCAACAAATATAATTTTATAAAATCCACCGCAAAACCTCACGGAATCCACCGTGGATTATGCCTCCTGGCATCATATCCCCGAGGTGGAATAGCAATTGTCCTCAATTGCTATTAGCTCAATGTGGAGCCAGTAGTAAGGGGTAAGTACTTAGAAGGTCTCGAGCGTGCATCCATTGAGCCTCTTCAACATGATGATTTTTAAACTTAACCAAATATCTAGAATATCTATGGCCAGTTCTAGTGTCATAAAGTCAGTATCTAGAATAGTTTCAAGTTCAAGGATTTCAGTTTCTTCTTCTAGCAAAGGAGGGTTTTCATAAACAGGATGTACATGTAATTGGCCTCTAAAAGGTCGTAATAAACTAATATGAAAAGTGTTGTGGATTTTCCAGTGTTGTGGTAATTCTAGTTTAAATGCATTGTCATTGATTTTGTGAATGATCTTGAAAGGTCCATAAAATCTAGGAGCTAACTTTACAACAGGGTGTTTGTCAACACTTTGTAATATTTGCTTTTCAATATGTAACCAAACATAATCGTCAACTTTGAAACTCATAGCTTTTCTTTTCTTATTGGCTTGTTTTGTATATGATTGTTGGGCTTTCGCAATCATATCTTTAACTTCATAAAAAATAGTAGCATGCATGTTAGCAATATCATCAGCAACTTGAACTTTGTTTGACAATGATGTGACAGGTGTAGGTAATCTATATCCATAAATAATTTCAAATGGTGCTTTCTGTGTAGCTGTATGTGGTGTGTGATTGTATGCAAACGGAAGTAAATGTAAATGTGTATCCCATATTTGTGGTTTTGAACTTGTGTATGCACGCAAAAGATCTAAAATGGTACTGTTAGTAGCTTCTGTTTGCCCATTTGTTTCGCGATGAAATGCAGATGAAAAATCAATCTTTGTTCCTAAATTAGCAAACAAAGTAATCTAAAAATTATTACAGAATCTAGAATCATGGTTAGAAATAATAATTTTTGGCAAACCATAATTAGCGAAAACAGTTTTCAAGAACAATTGAGCAGCTTGAGATGCAGTTAACATTTTCTTGCATGGAATGAAATATGCTTGTTTGCTAAACCTATCAACAACAGTCCAAATCATGTCATGATTAGCTTTAGTGTTAGGCAAACCAGTGATAAAATCCATTGATATCTGTTCCCATGGTCATTTTGGAATTGGTAAAGGCATTAATAAACCATATTGTTTACCATGGTGTTGTTTAACTCTTTGGCAAATTAAGATCTCTAGTTGGCTATATGGGAGCAGGAGGCTCCTCTTGAAAGATCACCATTGGTACCTCAACTATCTACTCAAGAGGCTGCATATGCATCTTTTCCTCATGAAAATTTATATCATGGCTGTGAATAATCTTGCAAGCTTGTAGATCCCATAGGCGATAGCCCATCTCACATGCATCTCCATAACTAAGAAAGATGCATTTCATGGACTTAAGATCTGCTTATTGCACTTGTCCTTGGGAACATGGCAAGATGCCTCACAACGAAAGGTGCATAAATAAGCATATGATGGAGGTTTCCTAGTCTATAACTCCTTTGCAACCTGGCAATCAACAGTAGTGCAAGGGGACCTACTAATCAAGTGTACGGAAGTAGTAACTATCTCAATCCAAAAGTGTTGTGGTAAGCCTACCTAGCTAAGTATACTGTGTGGACTCTCTCCTAAATCACTCTATTCATGTGTACAATAATACCATTCCGGGGAGGGTGTAAGGGGTGGTCAACTGATGCTTAACATCCCTCTTATCACAAAATTACTCAAAGCTTTTGAGATATACTCACCCACATTATCTGACCTTAGGTATTTGAGCCTATGCCCAGACTAGTTCTCAACAAGAGTAAGGCAATGCTGAATGGTAGAGAAAACATTTGATTTTTGCTTAATAGAGTAAGCTTAGACCTTATGTGACTAATCATCAATGAATGTGGTAGAGTAATTAATACCACCTAGAAGCTAACATGACATGGGGCCACATACATCCAAATGAACAAGATCCACAGGCTCACCATGCACTTCATGCTAGACTTCCTATTGTACTATGTGTTTGCCATCCATATAAACAATGATCACAATACTCAAAATATCTTAGGGTAAAAGATATTGTAAACTAGTAAGCATTTTTATTTTTTTCAAAGATGTGTACCCAAGATGACGATGCCAAATAGATACATGTGGAACTGTAGATATTGCCAAAATATGGTCAACTAACTAGACTTAGCACCATGTGCAATAACAAAATTCTCACAAGTAAAATTCCATGAGAAATCACCAAAAGAGACAAAATAACATGCATCATTCAAGGTGCCATTAGAGATGAGGCTCTTCACAAGAGCTGGTATATACCATACATAATGAAAAGTGAACGTGCTACCCAAACTACAACTTGACATTATCGATACCAACTATCTCCAATGCTAGGTCATTATCCAAATGGATAGATCTAATCATATTGTGATAGGAGGGAAACCATTGTCTATGAGGGGTCACATGAAAGGAAGCCCCTAAATGTATCAACCAACCGTTGAGTATATCCTAACAAAGCATCAATTAGCTGTGAAGCATACAAGGAAGAGGATGTCAATATGAGATCATCAAACACATCAGGCTGCACCATATTAATCTCCTCAATCTTCACTATATTTGGTAGGCACAATGTTGTAGTCATGATTCTTCTCCTGCACTTTCTCTTTACCCTTTTCCTTGCATGTGTCTTTGTGCATTTCACGGCATTGTGACCAAATATGACATGCTTTCCCACAATAAAATCACAAGTAAGACTGCACTTATGAAACCACAAGACTTACTGGGAGATTGTCCATGTGTCCTAGACTGAGACCTTTGAGAGTCTCTACCATAGCCATGACTGTCCTATTGATCTCTCATAGTCAATGAATGTGACATATGGGAAGCATCCATATTCTTTTTATTCATATCTTTTGTCAAGAGGACACTCTCAACATCCTATAATTTCAGTCTATCCTTTGAAGTGCTAGCATATAGAGAGCTATATAGAAAGTGTCCCATGACTCAAGTAGTGTACCAAGCAGAAATAAAGGATGCAAAGTTCATTGAACTCAACCTCATGTGAAGCTAAATGGTTGATGATGAAGTGAAACTCATTCAAATGTGTAGATATAGAAGTCCCTTCCTTCATGCAAAGGTCCATCAATTGTTTTAGCCAATACATTTGAGATGCAGGACTTTGATTATCATAAAGATTCTTAATTTGTGTCCAAAGCTAATATGTAGTCTAATTTGTCAGTAGGTTCACAACATTGTAGTGAACTTAGAGAGTGATAAAATAATTGTGGATTTGCATAGTTCATCCAATTTATCCCAATCCTTGGCATCAATTTTTTCAGGTTTGGCATCCTCATTTTTTAATGATATAACTTACAATTTGTGCACTAAAACCTACAATATCTGTATCTTCCAATAGTTGCAGTTGGTCCCATCTAGTTTTTCAATATTTAAAATAACATTGTCATGAGAGCCAAGTGCACATAAGGGCAAAACAAAATGTTGTAATCTCCTTCAAATTAGCCCAAAACCAATGCCAAATCAAGTTGTAAATAAGAAATACTACCAAGGTAATGAGTTATCCACTAATTGCAATCAAGGAACTGTCAAGTACAAGTGATTGTCCTCATAAACAATACATAAATCAGAAATGATAGGAAATTGTAATTAACTATAGCAATAGGTCAACAACCCAATGTGAGCAATGAATATGAAAAAGCCAAGAACAATCGACATTGAAGACTATCACAACTGCAATGTGTCAGTAACCATACATGCAATATGCATAGATGTCATGCATATGAGAGGTCTCAATGGTAAATGAAGAGAACTACCAAATGCATAACCCACTGATTAAAGAAGCTTAATATATAATCCAAAAATATATAAACACCATTGACAACACCCGGATAGGCATAAGTACCATGTCCAAGTCAAGAGATAAAATCAGCCCACAATAGGGTAACTACATTCAATATATATCAAGAGAGCATGTACATGTCACAATGAGTCCCATTGTCTCATTTTAATACACTCAAGCTCAACTGCAAATATCAAGTGCTATATGTAACATCCAAGTGTCAATGTAGCAACTCTCACTAGAACAAAGGTCCAATGCTAGACATGCATAAGAAACTCAACACATCATGTGTATGGCATCTAGACATCCAATATCCATATGATAGACATCCAAAAGCATGGGAGCCAAGTAGTTTAGAAAGCTCTTACTGTGGGATCTAAGTAGTATTTATAATAATCGATGATAGCCAATGTCAATAAAACCTAGCTCTAATCTTAGCATGAGCACAAATTTAGCATGTAACATTAATGGTATATAACAATGTAGCATCCAAAGTACTCGGGAAGCATCCAATGGCAGTTGCATATAAGATCACTAATAGAATAGGGTATTGCCTTGTTATTCTAGCAATGAGAGGACCTTTGCAAATTGATCCAAATGAGCTCAATGTGGCCTACAAAGCATCTCCAAGCAATAATCAAAGATCAACTTGTGTCCTAGCATCAAATGAGCATCAGTAGAGCAATATGGGAGCCTTAATCTTTGAGTAAAAATTATTTCAAGGAGTTTCTACAACTACTTGATGTGATTACAACCTCAAAAATGTGCCATAAATGATATCCCTTCTCTCCATGGCATACTATGGCAAAATGAAAATGACCTAGAACCTAGCACAACATCATCCTCTTTCACTCTCCCCTTTCATCATGAGATAATACACTGCCCCCGTCTACTATAGAATCATAGCTAACATGCGATATAAAATAAATCTTTTTTTTTCTCGATTTCTCCCCCACTAATACTCTCCCACTATCGCTTTCATATGAGCACAACTATAAATGCCTCCCACCCAAGTGTGTCTATTTCCTGCACACACCTTCATCGGAACTATCCCTAGGACTGCATTTGGTAGGTATGCCATTCCTGGCATGGGAGGAGGTAGGAATCCTCTTCCTGAGGTCATTGACAACCTTGCTTCAACTTCATCATATAGTATTGCACCTTCCATTGTAGCTTGTAGATTGACTGGTCTTCTCTATTCCAGGAACTTGCGAAGGAAAACTCCCTTCTGGATGCCTTCATCCAAGTGATGGTTGGTCCATCTCTTCAGTATGGATTCCATTTGTGAGATATAAGCTTCTACTCATTCACAAGAGGATTGACTTAGGTTCATGAACTTCTCTCACATCCTCTCTTCAAAACCTTCACACCTGAATTTAGTGAGGAATGCCAACTTCACATTGTCCCATGTGCCAAAAGTTCGTGCTGCTTGTCTTTCATACCATTGAAACACTGTGCCTTTGAAAGTGATGGTGAATATTGCTAACCAATGCTCAGGGGTTTTAGCATTGTTAGCCACACATGCTACCATAAACTCTGCTACATGAAGATCAGGATCTTCATTGTAATCTCCCTTAAAAATAGGTAATGGAACTACATTCATTGGCCTATCATCAATATTTCTAGGATGGATTTGACTAGGAAGGGGACCTTGAGTCGCCACAGGGAGATCTGTAAAGAGTGTTGCTAGGGTGTCAAAAGAGGTTTTTGATGCAAGCTCGTTCTTAGCTTGATCTTTGCCTTCTCGCTTTTCATGTAACTCTGGACTCGTTCTAGTGCTTGCCTCTTGATTGTGTCATTCATCAAGGAGTTAGCTTCACCTAGTTGGTTTGTACTCAACATAACAGAATTAGTGGAGGTTTCAATCTCTAGAGGACTTTCTAGCCAACATTACTTCTACTTCTTGCTTTTCTACGTCTTTGAATTCAGCTTTCAGACCACTATATAGAGGGGAAGGTATTCCATTCTGAAGGTATCAAAACTCATTCTTTTGAGGATCGTTGTTGTGCCATCATCACAGTAATGCCAACTTCTGATGGTTTCAATAGTGTATGTTATGAAGAACACTCTGTCTACCAACTTCCAGTGAGTTGCTAATTTGACAAACAAGAGATTGTTAGTACACCATGCATCCCATGTATCCTGTTGTTGAGCATCCACGAACAAATTCCAACTCATTTCTTTCTTGTTTTCGTGAACCTCCACTGACCATGACTCTTGAAGCTTTTTCACAATCTCCCACTTGATGATGTTTGGAAACTTCTCAATGTATTCCAAATCTCCCGTGGATAATCATTCTGTCTGTTTTTGCACTTCACTTTGCTCCCAAACAGTTTGCTACCAAGATGCACATCTCTGTTGCTTCAACAGGGAGAGGAAATAGTCCACCACATAGAGCCTACATCATGATGGTAATATGTTTTTGCCATTATGGGATGAACTTCTTGTGGAAAGTATCTTTGGCAATGAGAATCTCCAATTCTTCAGTGGTTGAAGGAACTTTGCAAGCATCCATTGAATTCTTCTCTTCTTGGCCTTGCCATTTCCTTCATTGAAGCCTCTTCGATGCTTGTTGATGGCAATTTTCCCCGACTCTGCACCAAAAATGTGGAGATACAAAAGGAATACCAAGAAAATAGGGTTTTTACTGTAAGAAAATCTATATTTTATCATCAACAACCATCTTTTTCATCTTTTATATGTCCACAACAAGGAAAGGAACACCAGGAACAAGAAATCTTCACACATCTTCATAGAAACAATTCTCCCATGACTTTAACTTTAACAAAATCCATCATTCTCTTCATATTCTTCATACAATTCTTTGATAGACATTGGAAATGCATAATAATACTCCACTTTGAATGGAAATATATCACATATGATTTAGTTTCAAAGATTCCATAGCTTTCTCTCACAATCTCTTATAGATACATTGCTTGGCATAGAATTGGCTATCTCTGATTCTCTATTTCTCTCTCTATCAATATTACATCATCTTCTCCTCACTACACTACTCAATAATTACTCATAGTAACCCTTCTTTGGTTGTGGATACCCCTCCCAAGAGGTGTGTCTGATATGAAAGGTCATTAGAGCCACTACAGTGACTCTTCATAGATCAGTAATATCACTTCACTCCAGTCTTCTCTTGAGTCTTCAATGGCTACTTCTTCCACTTCCTTAAGCTCTTTTGAACTTACATTCATCTCTTTCCAAGGCTAGAAAATTTTTCCAAAGTCACACATACATTCCACATAACACTTATAGAGGCATATAGAACATAACAAAACAAAATAGAACAGGAACAGAGGCTCTACAAAGGGTTACAAAAGGTCAACAGAAAGCATCAGAACCACATAACTCATACTAAAACCATTCCAAACTATCAAAAAACATTCAATGAGCTTTCAAAAAACCTCAAACTTCATCAATCATTACTCCATCCTTCATACAAAAGAAAAAAAAAAAACAAAAGCTAAATAGAAGCTATTAGATACAAAGGAACATCACAGAGCCTCATATCTCTATTAAAAAACATCATGAACTTCCAAAACATAACAAACCTCATCCAAAACATCTCAAACACTTCCAAAACAACTAAATTTCATTCAAAATCCATAAAAAATCAACCATTCAAGCCTTAAAAACAACAAAACTCAACCAAAAAATCAAATCATTTCAGCATTCAACAGTATCACTTCATGGGAATCTATCCTTTCTTCTATTCCTTCTAGTTATAGTTTTTACTACAAATTCTTAATGGGGATGTAATGCATGTCGTGTAAATAAAATTGTCCAAGAGAATATCTCAAGTAAAGTAATCAAGTATCTATCAAAATCTTTGAAAATTTACTGAATACTTATGGATTAGAAAATGAAGACAAGAATAGCACTATGAAACGTATTTTCTAGAAGAAAATGATGCCTATATAACTTCTATAGCTATACCTAGACCACATAAAGAAGTATGTCATTCACATCAAATGATAAACAAGTTGAAACCTTACTTGTGCAACATGATTTTCTCTTATGTACTCAATGGTTGAGATCAAGGGCTTAGTTTCATAAAACATTGGGTCTGGTCAAATTGTATAGCTTCACAATTTAAAGAAAAGTAACCATTTTACTTTGTTACTAGATTTTAAGGTATTATTGTCATGGGAATGACCTCGAATTCTTTTTGCTCAAGTCATGGGAAGATGAAACATGATGGGGCTAGGATAGTTATCAAAAGGGCTCTAACTCATGAGTAGTTGAAGAAAAATAGCATCCACTTATGGTGAAGCTTTCTCTTTTTAGAGTGCACCTCATTATAAGAGAAATTGCTATATATGACAAGCAAAATAGAAAAATTAGGAGGGTCTTTTAGGAGGTCAAGCTTGGCAATGTTCAACAATCCAAGCAATGGAACTACAAACCATTGTAGGGTGTAAGAGCAATTTATATGTGAATATCCAAAGGGTATTCTAAGATCAATAATCGTGCATTATGAATAAAATAGTTATACATTTGTTTTGGAGAATGTGCAAGAATAGATCACATATGGAGAGGCCAATATAGTTTGGAGCTACTTGCTAAGGATTCCCAAGAAGGTGAAGACTCAAATAACAAGGTCCAAGGTACCATACATGTAGGTCATTATGATTCCTTAAGTGATGCTCTCTCACTTGGCAGCATTTTTACTATCCCGTCTGAAGAGATTAATGAGGGAGTTACTAACTTCTATATTTTAAAGTGCATTGAAACTAATAACCTTGCAACTAAGGAGCAAATCAAAGCATGGGATAAGATGGAGGTCCATACTTTTATGACTACAACTCATTGGTATAAATCTCTATAAGCAAAGTTGTATCAGCTATGGGGTAAGATGCTAAAAACTTTCATATATTCCCATTTGCTAAGTGCGATAAGTTCCCTATAAAACATGTAATGGTCCATGGCATATGCAAAGATTGTGAAGCTATATTTAATAGCATGCACTTTGAATTGTAAGTCAAATTTGTGTTTTTGAAAATATGAGGTAACATACAATAGCCTACTATGCAAGTTTTAATATTAAAAGCATCATTTGACCTATTTATCTCAATTAAGTTTCATCATCTATTTTTACCACTTTAAGTGATGTAGTACCACTTTAAAGTAGTGTAGCACTACTTCAAAATGGTGTAGAATATTTACTGGGCCACATCTTTGTAAAAATTAATCTCAACTTTAAAATTTAAAACATATTCTTGATTTGGCAACATTCAGCTAAATTCTAAAACTTACTCTTGACTTTGCAACATTCAAGTAAATAAATAATGGTAAACAACCACTTTCAACTAGTCTACAACATCTAAGTTGTGTTGCAATTGCACCACTAAGTTAAAGTAGGAATAAGTGCTACAATGTACATATTTTTAGTGGTGCAATATCATCTAAAATTGATGTTGTACCACTAAAAAGTGATGTTGTACCACTTCAAGGTGGCCAAAAGTAGTACATCCACATAACTTTAAAGTGGTACAACACCATCTAAACTTTGTGCTACACTACTAAAACGTAGTGCTATACTGCTTCTACATGGTCAAATGTGGTATAGTGGTACAACATTTTAGTGGTGTTGTACTAGTTAAACTATCACGAATCTCATGGTGGGGGACTTGCTTAAGGTATTGCACCAAACTCACTCAGTACACGCAAGAGAAAGCTCACTCAAGAACATAAGAAGAGAGATGGAGGCCAAAACATTTTCTTGTTAGGCTTTTTTTCTTGCTTGAGGTATTGCGCCAAACACAGTCAGTACACACAAGAGGAAGCTCATTCAAGAACATAAGAAGACAGATGGAGGCCAAAAAAATTTCTTGCTAGGTTTTTTTAATTTCTTCCTCACACAATGTAATGTGCAAAAAATATAGATAAGATACAATATAAGGAAATGGCTTACAGTCAAACATTGTATAATTGACTATACTAATTAACTAACGCTATAACTATGCCAGCAATAGGTAGATATAAGAAACCAAATATAATAAGTGATAAGTAAGTAGCCATGTGATGATTATAATGACCACTAACATGCTAAGTGTAAACATGTGGACCCATTAAACCAGGCAATCCATCGTCAAGGTTCACACGTTGTTGAGCTTGCCATCTCAACATTCCCCTACAAGCTCAATTGCATCTCTACAACTCCAAGTAAGTTTCAAAAGTTTCAAAGCTTCACTACATCCAATGCCTTTGTAAAAATGTTAACTATCTAATCATGTTTGGCAAGTGCCTTCTCTGTCACAAAATGATGATGCACCTCAACGTGTTTTGTCTTAGCATGGAACACTAGATTCTTACCCAACTACATACTACTCATGTTGTCACGATAAATGAAAATTGGACCATCATCCTACACATCCAAATTACCCACTAGCTTTTATAGCCATACCACCTTACATGATGTCATAGTAGCACCTCTATACTCAATCTCTATACTTAATAAAGCAACCATTGATTTCTTTTTACTTCTCCAAGTAACTACTGCACTACCAAGGGGAAACATGAATCCATTGGTAGATCTTCTATCAGACTTGCTACCAGCCCAATCTCAATCTATATACCCAAACACCTATACACCCTTATCAGCCTCATAAAGAAGTCCATAACACAAGGTGGACTTTGTACACCTCAAATACATCTAACTACATCCAAATGTGACTTCTTAGATACCTGCATAAATTGATCCATAAATCCAACATCATAGCTCAAGTAAGGCCTTATGATAATCATATATATCAAACTCCTTACTAGCTTCTTGAATATAGTAGGGTCTTCTATCTCATCCCCAACATCAGTACTCAACTTTATATTTTTCTCCAATGACACTGAGAGAGGCTTACATGTAGTCATACCTTACTTATATAATATATCTAAGCCATATTATCTTTGGGACAACTATATACCATCAAAAAATAATCATCTCAATACCAAGAAAGTACCTTAGCTCACCAAAGTCCTTCATCTCAAACTTTTGGTTCATAAGGCCCTTGACATTAGCAATCATGTTGTCACTACTACTTGTAATAATCAAGTCATTCACATGACTATGATAATCAAACCTACATCACCCTTCCTCATATAAAGTGAGTGATCTAGACCATGCTCTAGGTGCTTGCTTTAGCCCATAGAGTGCCTTCTCTAACTTGCACACATATGTAGGATGCTCTAAATCCTCATAACCTCATGGCTACTCTATATACACCTCTTCTTGCAAATCACAATGGAAGAAGGAATTCTTCACATCCGTTTGCTATTCACCTTTGGTTGCTGCCAAAGACTAAATATCTCTTCATAGTCTATGCCATATGTTTGTAAAAATCCTTTTGCAACTAGCCCAACCTTATATCTACTAATAGAACCATCTGCATTATGCTTTATTTAATAAATCTACTTACAACTAGTAGCTTTCTTGCCCTTGGGCAATGATACTAGATCCCAAGTCTTATTGACCTCTAATGTAGCCATCTTCTCATCCATTGTTGCATCCCAATAAACATGACCAACAACCTTCTCAAAAGAAGTAGGCTCAACATCCTCAACTACCTATAACATATAAGCATAATGGTGAGTGCATAACCCTTAAAGCCAAACCTTCTAATAGGGTATTTCACACTACTAGACCTACGTACCACTAGATGACTCGATGGAGCCTTTACATTACCATGTGCTATCTTTATACCTAGTATTTTGACTAAAGGAATATCAAGCTTATAATCCACACTCTCTAGACTGCTAGAGTCTCCATCAAGAACTATGACTAGTAGATACATTATAACCATCTTACACTTTATTCTTCCCTTTGTCACATTACCTGTCACATTAGTAGATACACTTAAAGATGTGGGACTGCTCCTTCGTCTCCAGCTAACTGTAGATCTACTAATAGATGATGTCTTTAGTCTACTAAGAGTTCATTATTCTTGCTTTTCTATCTACACATGACTATCATGATCATCAACATCATCCAATGCATCTCCACTAGATGCATATCAATTGCTCATCTCATCAAAAATAACATCAGTGCTTACTCAAAATTCATCACTAATAGGTTTATAACAACAATACTCTTTTTGCTTAGTAGAGTATCTGATAAAAATATATTTTTCAGCCTTGTAGTCTAATTTCTTCCTTAACTCATTAGACACATGAATATATGCAATACAACCAAACACTTTTAAACGTGATACATTAGGTTTCTTACCTATAAAACATTATTTAGGAGTCATACCATGAACTACAACTATAGAAGACATGTTCATAATGTACGCAGTAGTATGAATAGCCTTAGACTAAATTTCTTGGGCATATTTTTCTCAACAACCATCAATGCATGTGCAACTTCTACAATATATCTAATTTTTTTTTACAACCCCATTTTGTTTTGGGATATAAATGCATGTAAACTATTGCTTTATCCCATGAGACCTCAAAAAATCATTGAACTCATTAGAAATGTATTCTTCTCCTCCATTAGACCTTAAGCACTTTACTTTCAAGCATGTTTCTATTTCAACAACAACCTTAAAAGTTTTGAAGTGCTCAAACACTTCACTCTTTTCCTTCATGAAGTATACCCAAATTTTTCTAGAGTAGTCATCAATGAATGTAACAAACTACTTACTACCACCAAGAGATACATTCCAAGTAGGCCCCCAAACATCTGCATGCACAATATCAAGTATATTCTTGCTTACATATCTATCATGTGAAAATAGTTGCCTTGCATGCTTTCCGAATTGACATGCTTCATAAAGTTAATGTAATTTTGCAACTCTAAATGTAGGAAAACCTATACCCTTTGGCATGCATTAATTTTAGACTCTATAAATTTTTATGTCCAATATGTTTATGCCACATTTCAATATCTGCAACCACACCTTTGTCTTTAGCATAAATGGCCGCATTATAGCAAGGATTTCGGTATTTATCCAAGTAAACGTGTGACCAACTCTGCTTCCTTTTGCAAATCAACTTGCATTTATAATTAAAGTCTTCAACAAAACAACCCTTTCTATTATATCTAACTTACAACCCTTACTCTACCATTTGGCCAACATATACCAAATTCTTTGTGATGGATGGCACATATAAAACGTTTGACAAACACTTTGTCTATCCATCACACAAGGATAACTGAACTTTTTCAATATGTGAAATCAAATGATACAAATCATCACCTATCTCTAAATAACCTAGTCTTTATAAATCATATATCTCTCCAAACTCTTCAGCATGGTTGGCCATATGATTAGATGCACTCAAATCTACCATATATTATTACATGTCCACTTTCCTATAACAATGTTCATCATATGATACGTGACAAATAAATGCTTATTTTTATCATTATTTTGTATTGAAGATGTTGCATAATTTTCTTGCTATAACTTGCCACTACAAATGTCATCCTTTTTATCAATACAATGGACTGGAATATGACTTGTTCTTCCATAGTAATGGCAAACAATATGAAAATTTCTAGAACTTATGTTCTACCATCTGCCTCTTTCTCTATAGCTTCCCCTACCTTTAGAATTACCATGGCCTCCCAAAATTTTCATGTCACCAATTTGTTTATATAACCTAATTTGTTGGTTACCATTAGCATATCCCATATCATGGCCTCTTGAAGAAGATTTGCTACATTTCTTTCTTGAACTTAAGTAAAATGCTTGGACTTGTTTACTACTTCTTTTGGATGATTCATACCCTGCACGTTGATCTTTTTAGTCATTATGAGAGAGACCAACTTGTCAAAATCTAGAAATAGCTTTCGTATATACACAAAAGTAGAAAAAGATTTCCAAGCCTTCTTATTATTGAGACCACCCAAAGTAGAGAAAAACCAAATCATCATCATTAGGCATTGCATCAATAGCTACTAAGCATCTAAAATACTTCTCACCTTTAAAATATACTCATTTACAAACAAATTCCCTTTCTTCAATGTATTTAACTCTTAATTGAGATGAATCTTTTGTGCCTTTGTACTTACTAAAAACTAGTTCTCAAATATTGTCCAAGCTATATTGAAGTTTTTGTATTTTTTATTTACCCCATGGCTGAAAATAGCCAATTCATTACATTTTTGTCTTTTGCATTCCATGCTTTCCATGCCTTTAATTCTTTTACAGTTGCAGGATTATTTAGCTTTGGTTCTTTTCCTTCACCTAAAGTGAACTCATAGAGGCATTTTCCAATAAGAAAGTTTGTCACACATGGAACTTCTATAATGGGTAGTTATTCTTACCTAACTTCTTAATAATTGGATTTTCACTCATCTCAACCATTGTGGCACAACTAAGTATCAAACAAGAAGTAAATTTTTTGTAATCCTTCACAAGATGTGCATAGCTGAAAATCATAGTATTTCCTTAAACTACTATTTATAACCCTATAGATCTAAAACAAGGCTTGAAATGGCCTCAGATGGCCAAAATCAAAGCGAGAAAATCCTAAAGGGCTTACTTGTAAAATATACATTGTTTTTCTTGCACACCAAATCTCACAGCAATCTAAGATTTTTTCTTTGCCTAACTTCTTATGTCTCCACAAGCACTATCTAAGGGAAAGAGAGAGAGAATGGGAGAGCTTATTACCTATTGCTTACTTGCTTGAATTCTTGCACCTTCTCCTTTACTTTAGCCTTCAAAACCGACCTCTCTCAGTGGTTCTACTCTAACACCATCTCGTGAATCACATGGTGAGGAGACTTATTGAGCCACTACATTGAACGCACTCAATACATACAAGAGGTTGCTCACTCAAGAACACAAAAAGAGAGATGGAGACCAAAAAACTTTATTGCTGGTTTTTTTCTTTCTTCCTCACACAATTTGATATACATAAAGTATAGATAAGATACAATATAAAGAAAATTATTCTACTAAGTCAAACTGTGCATAATTGATTATACTAGTCAATTGGCACTATAGCTATGTTGACTATTAGGTAGGTGTAACAAACCAAATATAATAAGTGATAAGTTAGTGGACATGTGAAGATCATAATGACTATCGATGTGCTAAGTGTAAATGTGTGTATCCATTTAACTAGGTGGTCGATCCATCATCAGTGTCCACACGTGTTGAGTTTTCCATGAAGGGAGTGAGCTTGAAGTGGAAATACACAAGCGAAAGCAAGAGCTATGGTGGAAGGAGCAAGAGCAAGAGAGAGAGAGACACACAAAATGTGGGAATTTCAATAGTCAAAATGTGTGACTAGCCTTCCTTTTATTCAAATGTTACTAAAAGAATAAAGAATGAAGTGACAATAATGACACCCACAGCTACGTACTGTGTGTACATGTATACAAGTACTATCAATGAAATAATACACAAGTGACTAGGCACATGCACCTTAACCCCTAATAACCTCCCACTTGAAGATGAATGTATTCCTAATGAGGAGTGAACAAGATAAAAGTGACAAAGTACAAATGTACATAAGTACAACAAGATGAGGAAAGACCTCATCTCATCCAATGCCCATCAACTTCCTAAGGAAGGAAAAAACACTCCATTGAGAGACTTTTCATAAGTAGATTTGCAAGATTTTGGTCAATTGAGATCTTGACAAGGTCAATGGACTTGTCCTCAATGACCTCTCTGATGAAGTAGTAACACACCTCAATGTGTTTCATCTTCGCATGGAAGACCGGGTCGGGTCCTTGGCGGGTCCTTGGCTAGCTAGATAGCACTCATAGAATCCAAATGTAGTGTAAGGACTACATCAATAACACCAAGCTCTACTACTGGATGACCTAACCAGAGAGCCTCCTTGCAAGTCTCAGCGGCTACAACATACTCAACCTTGGTGATAGAGAGGGTTGTACATTTTTGCACCTTGGACATCCAAGAAATAACACCTTCAACAAAGGTAAAGACATAGCCAAAGATGGACTTCCTACTATATGCATGTCCTAAACAATTAGAGTTAGTGTATTCCACAACTCCTATGTCTTGGCCATGACAACATATGCACATAGCTATTATGACCTTCAGGTATCTCATGATACCCTTGACATCATCCCAATGCAGTCTGCCAAGTGTAGTCATATAGTGTGCCACAACTCTCATTGCAAATGCTATGCCAAGACTAGTGGCTATCATGTCATAAATCAAAGTATCCACTGTAGAGGCATAAGGAATCTTGGCCATCTTGACCTTCTACTGATCAAACTATAGACAATCAACGTGACTAATCTTCACATGTGAAAGTAGAGGACAACCAATAGGCTTACCATCTTGCATATGAAACCACTCAAGGAATTTCTGGATGTACTCCTTCCATGACAAATAAAGGAGCCCCCTAGAGCAATCATGTGTGATGCATATCCCAAGAATATGTGATGCACGTCCCATGTCCTTCATCTCAAAGCTCTTCTTGAGTTGAGTTTCAAGGTATCCAACTCATCATGAGCACTCTTAGCAATAAGTATATCATCCACATAGAGTACCAAAATCACAAGAGTACCATCACGAGCCTTCTTCACGTATAAACACGGATCCATAGTACTATAACTATCCTTGTGAATGCATAAAAGCACCAAACTTGTGGTATCATTTCCTAAGTGCTTGCTTAAGGCCATAAAGGCTCTTTCTCAACTTGCATACTAGGTGTTCCCTAGTTTTTTCTTCAAAGCTCTTAGGTTGCTACATATAGATCTCATCATGCAAGTCCCCATGTAAAAAAGGAGTCTTTACATCCATCTGATAAAGGTTAAGATTTAGCTAAATAACCAATGCCAACATCAAGTGTAGGGTCATCACCTTGACCACATGAGAAAATACTTCATTAATGTCAACACCATATTCTTGCTTGAAACCCCTTAGCTACCAATCTATCCTTATAAGTAGGCTTGGGCATTCAGGGATACTTTTCAGCTTGTATACCCAGTTGTATGGCAATTCCTTCTTGCCACTAGGTGAAAGAACCGAATTCCACATTTGGTTAAGCTGTAAGGAGTCAAATTTTGATTGCATAACCATGTCCCATGAGTGACTATCATCTCTATGCATGGCCTCATCATAAGAGAGAGGCTCGTCTGCATTTTTCACTATAATATAAATCCATGGAGGGCGTAAAGCACTCAGAGCTCTAGTAGAGCATCTCAAAGCAAGTTGATCATACACAACAAGTAGTAGGGTTGGGCCATTGGAGTATCAATTGTTGTAGCTGTCTAGCTAGTTGTATGGGAGCAGGAGGCTCCTTCTGAAAGATCACCTTATGTACTTCAACCACCTACTCAGGCTACTTATGTATATCTTCCTCATGGAAAATGACATCATGGTTGCGGATAACCTTGCAAGCCTATGGATCCTGTTGGTGATAGCCCATCTCACATGCATCCCCATAACCAAGAAAGATGCATTTCATAGACTTAGGATCCAGCATGCAAGACCACCAGAGAATCATTACGAGCAGAATCCACCATGAGCATCCCGAGAACGCCAACACCCGTGCTGGCTATGAGTGACCATTCCCAACAAAGAGTAGCCCTATCACCACCTACAACAATCATATCACCAGCCAATCAGAATAGAAAAGTGCCACCAATGACCTTCACCCGCACCAACATCAGAACTCCTCCAAGGCAAACCAAAAAAGTCCCTTCCAACCACGTCTTCGGTGCAAGCTCCACATGCTACCTTCGACGAAGAGTGCCAAGGGACTGGCACTCCTTTATTGTGCTCATAACTTAGGAATAAGGCAAAATTCCTCAACCAAAGACATGCAAATGAGCATATGATAGAGATTTTCCAGTCTATACCTCCTTTGTGACCTGGCAATCAATAGTAGTGCAAGGGACCTGTTAATCAAGTGTATGGTAGTAGTAATTGCCTCAACCTAAAAGTGATGGGATAAGCCTACCTTGCTAATCAGATTGCATACTCTCTCTTCAATCCACATGTTCATGCTATTGAGAGTGGAAAAAGTTTGAATTTTTTACTGCTTTTTGTTGTTTTTGAGGTCTAAATGATTGATTTTTAATGGATTTAGAGTGATGTATGGTTGTTAATGAAAGTGTTGGAGAGTGTTTTGGATGATATTGATTATTTTTTGGAAGCTCATGATGATTTTTAGTGGAGATATGAAGCTATGTGATGTTCTGATAGGTTCTGTTGAGGTTCTGATTGGTTTTGATACCTTCTGTATAGCTTCTATTTTGTTCTGATTTTATTCTGTATGAAGCATGGATTGATGATTGATGAAGATTGAAATCTTTTGAAAGCTTATTGAATAGGTTTTTATAGTTTGGAATGGTTTTAGTATGAATTATGAGGATTTGATGTTCTCTAATGACCTTCTGTAATCCTCTCTAAACCTTCAGTATCTGTTCTGTAGATCTTCTGTAAGTGTTTTGTATGTGTGAATTTGGGAAAGTTTTCTAACTTTTGGAAAGGATGAATCTAAGTTCAAAAGAGCTAAAACAAATGGAAGAAGCAGCTGATGAAGACTAAGAGAACACTGGAGTGACAGTGACAGTAGCGAGCTGTGTGAAGAGACACTATAGTGGCTCTGGTGCCTCTTCACATCAGACATACCTCTTGGAAGGTGTATCCACGACCTAAGAAGGATTATTGAGAGTCATTATAGAGTATTGTAGTGAGAAGATGATGTACTATTGAGAGAGAGAGAGAGAGAGAGAGAGAGAGAGACAGAGATAGCCAATTCTATCAAAATAGTGTAACTATATATGAGAGATCAAGAGAGGAAACTATGAAGACATTGAAGATGAATACTATGTGATTGATTTCCATTCAAAAATGGTGTATTCTTTTATATTCTTTTTTCTATTGGTGGATTCTATGAAGATGTTGAAGATTATGGTTGATTCTATCAAATCCGTGGGAGATATCTACTATGATGCTGCATGAAGAATTGTTGTTTTCTTTGTTGTGGTTATCAAAAGAATGAAATAAAAGCTTGTTGATGTTACAAGATAGATTTTCTTGTAGTAGAATCCCTTTTTCCTTGGTGTTCCTCTTGGGGCTCCACATGCATTCGACAATACCATTCCGGGGACGGGTGTAAGGGGTGGTCAACTGATGCTTAATATTCGCTCATTACAAAACTACTCAAAAGATTTTGAGACATATTCACCCCCATTATTTGACCTTAGGTATTTTAGCCTATACCCAGAAGATTGGTTTTCAACAAGAGCAAGCTAACACTAAAAAATAGACAAGACATCTAATTTCTACTTAATAAGAAAAGCCTAGACCTTATGTGAGTGATCATCAATGAATGTAACAAAGTACTTCGTACCACCTAGTGATTGATAGGGCATGGGACTGCATGCATTCGAATAAACAAGAGCCAAAGGCTCACCCATGCGGTTCATGCCAGACTTCTTATGTATACTATGTGTCTTCCTACCATATAAACAATGATCACAAGACTCAAAACACTTATAGTCTAGGAACGGAAGATATTGCAAACTGGTAAGCATTTTCATTCCTTTCAAAGATATGTGCCTAAGGATATGATACTAAAGAGATGCATGTGGAACTATAGCCACATCCAAAACATGGTCAATTGACCCAAATACAAGCAAAGGATAGAGGATACTAGACTTAGCACCACATGTAATAACAAGATTCCCATGAGAAATCTTCCATGAGGAATCACCATAAGAGATAACATAACCTGCATCATCCAAGGTGCCAATAGAGATAAGGCTCTTTGTGAGAGTTGGTACATGATATAGATCATCAAGAGTGAATATGCGACTTGAACCAAAATGCAACTAGACATCACCAATACCAATGATCTCTAAAGCCATGTCATTAATCAAACATACAAATCTAGTCATAATGGGTAGGAGTGAAACCTCTATCTATGAGGGGTCATATAAAAGGAAGCCCCTGAATCTATCAACCAACACGGAGTATATCCTAACAAAGCATTAGTTAATTGTAAAGCATCCAAAGAAGAAGTTGACAATATAAGATCATTAGATACATCAAGCTACACCACATTAATCCCCTCAATCTTGACACTGAACTTGCTAGGCACAATGTTGTGATCATTATCTTTATCTTGCACTTTACTCTTTCCCTTTTTGTTGCACTTATCTTCGTGCATTTTATGGCATTGTGGCCGAATATGACCTGCTTTTTGGCAATAATGACAAGTAAGATCGGACTTACGGCCATGGGACTTACTACAAGACTATCTACATGTCCTAGATTGAGACTTGTTAGAGTCTCTACCATGTCCATTTCCATCGTGCCGGCCTCTCACAATCAATGCATGCGACATAGGGAAGCATCCAAATTCTTTTTGTTCATCTCTTTTGTCAAGAGATCACTCTCAAATTCTTGTAATTTCAGCCCGTCCTTATTATAGAGAACCATATGGAAAGTGTCCTACAACTTAGGTAGAATACCAAGCAAAAATAAAGGATGCAAAGCATTCTTGAACTCAATATCCTACGAAGCTAAATGGTTGATGATGGAGTGAAAGTTATTCAAGCGTGCAAACGTAGAAGTCCCTTCATGCAAAGGTCCATCAATTGTTTCAACCCATACATATGAGATGTAAGACTCTACTTGTCATAAAGATTCTTAATCTGTATCCAAAGCTCATATGCAATCTAATTTCTAGTTACAACATTGTAGTAAACCTACTTAAAGAGTGATAAAATGATTGTGGACATGCACAACTCATCTAATTTGTCCCAATCCTTGGCTACAATGTTTTTAGGTTTGGCACCCCCCATTTTTGAGTGGTCTAACCTACAAAATTTGCACTAAAACTTGCCATATCTAGGTCTTCCAATGGCTGTAATTAGTCCCATCCAATTTTGCAATATTGAAGATAGCACTTCAGGAGAACCATTAGCCATAATGAGACCAAGCAAGTGCACAGAAGAGCAAAATGTACTACTATAATATCCTGCAAATGAATCCCAAAACTACTACTAAATCAACCAAGAGACAATAAACACTACCAAAGTAATGAGTTGTCCACAAATTGTAAATAAAAGACTATCAAGTCCAAGTGACAGCCCTCAAATAGAACTCAAATAGAATGCATAAAAGTGAAACGACAGGTTGTTGTAGTAAACTATAGCAATATGTCAACAACCAAATCTGAGCAACCAAGAAGGAAGAAGCCATGAACAATTAGCATTAAAGACATACATGCAATAGGCATAGATGTCATGCACATGGTAGGTCTCAAAGGTAAATGAAGAGAACTACCAGATACATAACCCATTGAGCAAAGCTCAATACATAACCCAAAAGCACATAAATACCATTGACAATACCCTGATAGACATAAATACCATGTCCAAGCCAAGAGATCAAATTAGTCCACGATAGGATAACTACATCTAATAAATATCAAGAGAGCATATATATGTCACAATGAGTCCCACTATCTCACTGTAATAAGTTCAAGCTCAACTGCATAAACCAAATGCTTTGTAGTACATCCAAGTGCCAATGTGGCTCAATACATAAAGTTGAGTAGCTCCCATTGAAGCAAAATTCAAATTCCAAATGAGCAGGCAAAGCTCAAAACATCATGTGAATGATATCTGAGTATCCAAGATCCATAGAGCATACATTCGAAAGCATTGAACCCAAGTAGTTTGCAAAAAGCTCCAATCTCAACTTAGATGCATGTCATAAACATGTGGTACTCAAGTAGCCTCAAAGCATAATGGGCATAATCTTTATCAGACAATTGCTTGCTATTCACTATGAATGGCATGGATATGATAGTCAAAACTAAGTGAATGCAAGCTCAATCGAAGTCCAAAATTATTCTAAGACATGTATCGAGCATCCCCAAGTGTCAATGAACATTCAAGCATTAATATTAAGCCCCAAAAGCATCAGATGACAAGAGGATATGCTTTTCCTAGATAAATGACATTCAATCCCATTATCACAATAATAAAATCTCTTAGAAAACTAAGCCAAATGTGTGCTCAAATCAACCAAAAAGCATAACCATACCATTCGGGCACCAAAATAGCATCTCCATAGCATCAAACATGCATTATGGAATATATTGTTTACTATCCAAACTAGAACTATTTTGTTCTATGAAATAGAGAACATAAAACTATATAAAATCAACTTTGTGAGTGCCTTAATTTGTAGCTCTCGTTGTGCTCCTCGTTTCTAACTACAGAATGCCTAAATTCAATACCATATGATAGCCACTATAAACGGCATGGATATGATAGTCAAAACTGAGTGAATGCAAGTTCAATCAAAGCCCAAAGGTATTCTAAGACATGTTTCAATCATCCCCAAGTGTTAAGTGAACAATGAGGCATTAATACCAAGCCCCAAGAGCATCAAATGACAAGAGGATATACTTTTCTTGGATAAATGACATTTAATCCTATTATTACATCAATAAAATCTCTGAGAAAACTAAGCCAAATGTGTATTCAAATCAGTTCAAAAGCATAATCATACCATCCAACACCAAAATAGCATCCTTGAAGCATCAAACATGCATTATGGAATATATTGTTTGCCATCCAAACCGGAACTATTCTGTTCTATGAAATAGAGAACATGAAACTACACAAAATTAGCTTTATGAGCATCTAAATTTGTAGCTCCCATCGCGGTCTTTGTTTTTAGCTATAGAATGCCTAAATTTGACACCGTATGCAAAAGTTATGGCTAAAATATGACAATGTTGTCAAGCTACCATAGTTGTCCATGACTTATGATAGCATGCTCTATATACACTCAAAATGGATAAAATTACTACTCCTAAGCTCAATAAGCACTCAACAAGGCTTAGCTATAAGCCTTAAGAAGCTCCCCAACTAGGGCGGAGCAAGTTAGAATAAGCCAGAAGAAGAAAATACTCAATGCATACCTCAAGAGAAAGAAACAATGACTACAATACAACCTTGACTTGAGACTTTGAATCCAAGCTAAAGAAAAGGATGAAGAAGCTCCTTGAATGGTTGGTTCTAATACTAGTTGAAGGGAGTGAGCCCGAAGTGGAAGCATGCCAGTGGAAGTAAGATTTATGGAGAGAGAGAGAGAGAGAGAGAGAGAGAGAGAGAGAGAGAGAGAGAGAGAGAGAGAGAGAGAGAGAGAGAGAGAGAGAGAGAGAGAGAGAGTGTGTGTGTGTGTGTGTGTGTGTGTGTGTGTGTGTGTGTGTGTGTGTGTGTGTGTGTGTGAGAGAGAGAGAGAGAGAGAGAGGAAAATCCATAGTTACAATGTGTGACAAACCTTCCCTTTATTCAAATATCACTGAAAGAATAAAGAATGAAGTGATAGTGATGGGCACCTGCCACTTGCAATGTACAGGTGTGTAGGTACTATTAGTGCAGTAATACACAGGTGGCTAGACACAAGCATCTTTACCCCCAACATGCCATCTCAACATAAACTTCATGTTATACCACTCAAAAGTAGTGCTATATCACTTCAAAATGTCTTTCAAAAAATAACTATTTTAAAATGTCAACATACCGCTCAAAAATGATGCAAAACTACTAAAAAGTAGTTTTGAGTATCTAGATTTCAAGGAATGTGAACAATATTTCAAATACTTAAAGAATTCAAAAGTATATATATTGCAAAAGAAGTATATTATGTGCTATCTAGAAGTCATAGCACATTTCATTCATAAACTTGTAATAATATAAAGTGGTCACATATTGAAGTAGAAAGTTGGACTTTGAGGTTGTTCATGGGATTTCTCTTTGTATATCACAAGGAGTTTGGGTCTATTTCCCATGGGCATAACCATGACAAAAGTTTTTGAGTGAGATACTAAGGGTCTTACTCCTTATCTAAGGGATCGGAAGTAGGTGGAGTGATGTAGTTGTCCCAATCATTACTAAGATTTTTATGCCTATAGTCATCAGCTAGCAATGTGCAATTGGCATTTTATTCAAGGAACTCACACTAGACCTAGAAAGGAGACTTAAAATACTCATCTATTTGCAATCTCCTTTGGAGCATCGAGAATCACCTCAAAATGGTTCCATTTGTCCCACTGCCAATCAGAGAAGATATTTAGAAAGTAATAGGACTTGTCTTGAAAGACCTCTAGCCAACAACATGTCATGATGTAGTCAATGTTGTATACAAAATAGAAGCTCCAAATCGTAACATTTGCTATTTGCCTTACATCCCAAAGAAATTGTTAAATATCTTATGTGTGACAAACCTATAATCACTTTGTTAATATTGTAAATTCAATGTGTCCTAAAACCAAAGGTAGTGGACTTCTAATTGCCCATATTTTTTTCTTTAAAAATCTATTTTAACAAGTAGTCCTTTAAGATCAAGTATGATAAGTTTCTTAGTATTGTAGAAGCTTGTTATTAGGAGATATTGTCATCCAAGCCAATTTAGTAAAGACTCATCAATCCTAGGATGTTTAGCTAGCTTTAAATCTTCCTTGACTTCATATAGTTGGATGTGGACATTTCACTTACTATCATGAACCTTGTCATCCAATCCCTTTACATTTCCTATTGAGCCTAGTTTCTGCTAGATAAAAATGTATTAAAGTATAAAGCCCTAAGAAACACTTTTATCTACCTATACTTTAAACTTAACCAATTGAATTTATAGTACTTATTGTATTGAATTTATCTACCTATGCAAGTGTAGCTTTAAAATCATTTAGACTTATCCCTTTCAGACTCTTGTTGTACATTTCATTTATTTCTTGCACTTTTATGTCAATGAATTCCACACGAGCATTCTTTCCTCTTTGCATTTAGAAACTAGAGGGAAAATTTTTAAAATTAAAATGTGTACCATGATTTGAGAAAATGTACAAGCACAATAGATGTGTCACATTCTAGGGTTTTGCTAATTTACTGTGATGGTTTTTTAAAATAAAAATATTTCTATTATAATTCTATTTGGAATGATCTAATCTTGTAACACTTGCACTCCTATTTGTAAGTTGTATTAATGGAAATTTATCCAAAAATTACAATTTTCAAACCGTGTGAATCATGCACTTGATCTTCAACTATGCAAATCATCTAGGAAATAATGCCCACACGTGAACCACATTGTAATTTATTTATTCATGAATTGATTTTTTTTTTAAAGAACAAAGGTTAATTGATAGGATTGAAAGGGGATAGGTGGCCAAAAATGGTTGCCAAAATTAGTCCCCCCTTATTAAATCATTGTTCCCCCCCTTGATCATCAAAAATTTTTCCCTCTACCTATCAATTGCAAGAAACAACCCCCTCACTTGCCACTCTCTCTACCTCCTCACTATCGACATCATTATTAGCACCATTGGCATCTTCTTGACATCATTATTCCTTCATGCGTACACCTCTCATCAAGTTTCTTACATAGTAGGAAAAGATAACATGGACATCATGGGAGTAGAAAAGCTTTTACAAGCTAAATGAATGCCTTACTACTACCCCATTCTAAATTTTCCAACTTCTCTCAAGATTTTGAAGTCGTAAATTATGCCAACATAGTAGTGCTAGGGTACATTCTTATGCAAGAAGGTCATCCAATAGTGTATTCTTCTTATAAGCTCAAAACATATTAGAAGAATTGTGCCACCATGAGTTGGGACCACCTAGTTGTCATTCATGCTCTAAATCTTTGGTGTCATCGCCTACTTAGTATAAGATTTGTGCTTGTGAGACTAATCATATAAGCCTCAAGCAGTTTTTTGCCTAGCCAAATCTCAATATGAGGTAGAGGGATGGATTGAAGTACTGTAGGAATTGGATTTTGGGATCAAATGAGGATCAAATACCACCCAATGAAGGACAATATGGTACTTGATGCTCTTAGCTAGAAATCCTTTCTAAATTCCTTACTTTTAGAGGAATCCCTAAGTATATAATTTTTTTTGCAAGTTTAATCTCCATGCCTAGCAATCCCATTTTGAAAGCAATAGCTACCAAAATTCCCAATGATCTAGAACATCTTAGGATTAAGAAAATTGTCTGAGAAAAAGAAAAGACCCCCAAGGCGAAGGTCAAGTTCAAAGATTACCACCTTGAGGGTGAGCTCCCATACTACCAACATAGATTTTATATCTCACCTCCTTTTTTGTAAGTGCTCCTTGATGTACCTTATGGTATAAATGGGCACACTCCTTGAATAATTCTAGCATTATCGCCTTCAATTGGACCTTCTACATTAGATACTATTTATGTATCAAGACTATCAACCATTTGGAGTTCATGAAACCATCATCACAAAGGACTTTTAGATCTTGCCCAACTTCGCTCAACCAATATTCAATTTTAAAGTATTCCTTTGTAGAACATAATCTAGTTTTTATCGTAACACTCATCATACTGCTGACCACCTCATTCAAGTAAAAAACACATATATAATCATGCTAGTTTGAAATCAAACATAACCAATTAAAAATCTTACTAAAATGTGATTATTTCTTTTTTTTAATTATGTGCAAGACCACAATGGTGTTCCAGCACTTAAAAGTGGTGGAGAATCATTCCAAAGTGATGTACAACCATTAATAGGTAAGTTGTGGTCATCAATTTTCAGTGGTTTTGAGGGACTAAAAGTGGAAGCCAACAACTTTTTGCTATCTAATAGTTAAAAGTGATGCATAACCATGTTGTGGTGATGCAACACCAAATCTTTGAAGTGCTTGACCACTTTAGAAGTGGTGCTTGATCATGTGGGCACATAGCAAAGAAATGAAAATCAAAAGAAGACTAGAAGACAGAGAGTGCAAATAGATGAAGATGAGAATACGAAGAATGCATGATTATAACATACCCAAAATTATTTTGATAAAAGTTATGCTTAACCATGTTAATTTCCCCTCCCTGCCTCCTCCTCATCTATGAACAATTAAGATTCAAGTAATGATTTTTAACACTAATTTACACAAGCAATTTTAATCATATAAATATGTTCACACACACACACAAACACACACACACACACGTCTACATGTATTTACTCATTCTAATTTATCTTGACTTATTTTATTTTTATCTAATCACAATATAGCTAATTCTAATTTATTTTAAACGTATTTGATTTCACTTATTTTAGTATGATTTGATTCTTATTTTTCTACTTTATTTTGATTTTAATTAAATTAATTTTACTTAATTTAATTAATTGTATCTATTTTGACTTTAATACATTAATCCATTTTTTATTGATTTTATCCTAATTTCATTATAATTTTTTATTTAAAAACTTATTTTAATATAGTAATTTTTATTTATTTATTTTTACTTTTGGTTTATTTTCTTAATTTATTTCAAGTTTATATTAACATTTTCATTATCTAGATTTAAGAAAAATTTTACAAAAAATTTATCAAAGAAAAAAGTAGAAAAATAAAAAAGAGAAGAAAAAAGAGACAAAAAAAGAAAAGGCAAAGGAAGGAAACAAAAAACCTTAGGATTTTGCTATATGTATTATATTCATTCTAATTTATCTTGACTTATTTTAATTTTTTCTAACCACAATCTAGCTTATTCTAATTTATTTTAAATTTATTTGACTTAACTTATTTTAGTATGATTCGATTATATTTTTTCTAATTTACTTTGATTTGATTGAATTTAATTTGATTCATTCTATCTTATTTTAACTTTAATACTTTATTTTATTTTTATTTTAAAATTCTATTTTAATATAGTAATTTTTCTTTATTTATTTTGCTTTTGGTTTATTTTCTTAATTTATTTCAATTTTATATTAACTTTTTCAATATCTAGATTTTAGAAAAAATTTACAAAAAAATTATCAAAGAAAAAGCAAGAAAAGAAAAAAAAAAGAGAAGAAAAAAGAGAGAGAAAAAGAAAAAACAAAGGAAGAAAACAAAAAACCTTGGGATTTTGGGGGAGAGGGCCAATATAAAGAACCCATCTCCCTCTTATTTTTCCCCTCTCATTTTTAAATCTAAGATTAAGAGAAGGCTTAGGTGCGCACGCACACACACACACACAGATGCATGGCAAGTTATTTGCTCGACTTCATTTGAATTGCATATGGCATATTTGCTCATAGAGCAATTACACTGAAGAATTAGTCAAGGGTTATGAATGGTATAGTCGTCAAAAGAAGGACATT
>NC_141157.1:1592422-1682148 GCF_053477565.2 Lygodium microphyllum | reverse complement strand
AGAGAGAGAGAGAGAGAGAGAGAGAGAGAGAGAGAGACACTATACGTGAGAGAGAGGGGGGTTTAATTAAAAAGCGAAGGGGGAAGAGAGAGGGGATTTTAATTAAAAAGGGAAGGCTTGGGAAGGGGATAGGTTCGGGAAGCCCTTTGGAGGTTCAGGGAACCTACAACCAGAATAATATAGTAGTAAGATTCCAAGAGTTATGGATATAAGATATTTCCCTTCTAGGCATTTTCTCCAATTTATGTACTAATATGAGTCAAGTCAATAAGCGACTTGACTACTGCATGCATATCACAGAGAGAGAGAGAGAGAGAGAGAGAGAGATTGACTTATACAAATTATAAAAAGTGAACATGTCTAGTTGTGATGAAGATATTGAATTGCCAAATTATTCCTTAGTAGTATATTCTTCCCAAGTTGAGAATGCATAGAATGTATAAATAACATGAGCAACAAATATATGCTCACAAAAAGAATAAAAGAAAATAATGTTGAATGAAGAAACAACATGACTACCAAATGTATGCTTTTAAGAATGAAATAAAATGTTATTGAATGAATGCACAAGCAAGGTGTGAGATACAACATATACTCAAGGAGTGGGGAATTCTAACTACAATGTAGTTGAAGTCAACATATAGGCTCAAAGTAGAAGTATGAAAAACCTAATTGTGTATTAGGGTTGAAGGCTATGGGAGGCTAAAGAAATTGATGGCGCCACAAGCAATAGGATAGAGTATACCATGATTTGGATCGATCACAACAAAGAACCATCAATCAACACTTAAAGGAGAAGAATTTAATAGTATTATCTCAATGTTGATGCAGATATGTATGTATGGCTAAAGCGAGCAATTTGGGGGCATCAAAACTATGTTTTGGAGGGGAGAATGATACATTTATGCTATAGCTGGTTGTACCAACAAGTCTCCAACAAAATGTGGCAATATGGAGCAAAAAATTTTGTGTTTCAATGCAATGTAGCAACATGGTACCTAAATGAGTGTGCATTGTCTATAGCGATAAAAGGGGGCAAAACAAACTCTACTTTGGGTAATTGGCACCTCATAGTGAGAAAGATGATAAGTTGGTAGAATATACAACTCAAGTAGTCAAAGGCAAGTTGCCACAATTGTGTTTAGAAGTGAAATAGCAATACAACAAGCTTTGAGAACGTGAGTGTAATGGGATTTGTGAGTGAAGCTTGGTTAATCCCTTGGCCCCCTTTTGTGCAAGACTTTTGAGGATGATTATTCTACCAAAAACTCTCAATTTTGAGTTTGAATTGAATGTGATTATTACCAAGGATTAATTGACCTAATTTTTGGTAGCTTATAGCATGAACAAAAATTATGGCAATGCTTTTCCCCTTCTTCTTTGGGGGTATTTAAGGGAGCCAAAGCATAAAACCACCCCCAAAGGGCTTTGAGCTAAAGAAAATGTTGCCATGAGGAAGCTAGTTACTTGGGATCTCAATATAGGGTAGAACAATGATGTCCACTTAATTATGAAGTAAAGAAATAGCACGTATGCAATTGGAAGGCTAGCCAATTGGGTTTTCAACAGACTACCCAAATCACAAAACATTAAGTTGTGCAAACGGAAATGCAAATTGAGGGATATGTGCAATGCATTTTCACTGAAGCAATGCCCTCAACATGGTGTTCATTTACTCCATGCCCTTTTACAAAGGAACATGGAAAAAACAAACAAAACCATAAAACAGAGAGTGAAAGTATCCCCTTTCACCATCAAGTTGATGCTGATTACCAAACCATGAATGTACAAAGAGTAAAAGCATCCCCTCTCACCGTCAACTTGATATTGAAGCATCCCCTCCATGTCAAGATCAAAGGAACGCTCAAAACTTGGAACTCTACAAAAGAGAGCAACAAAAATCATTTGCTCCATGTTGGACCAGCAAAGTAGGCTCAACCAAGGGAGAACATGGAGCCACAATGGAGTGCCAAATTTTCATGTCTCTAGCCGAGTCAAAATTAGTAGAACTCTACAACGTTGACTCATGTTTAAAATGCAAGCTTGTGTGTGTGCTTCATTGAGATGCTTTTGGTTCGAGTCTAAGGATGACAATAGACCTAAAGAGTATGTACCAAAGCATTAAAAGGGCGTCCTATAACTTACATGGCCTCAAAAAATCCTGTTGAAGGACAATCCTAAGGGGCTCCAACTAGGTGATTAGCTTGACACATCATGCTGTTCAAGGAATTCGGCTTAAGTTGAAGTGACAACCACAAAGATATCCTAACCTTCAAGATTGTTGTATTCTACAGCTCAAAAGGCATGTAGAGACTTGGATTTTCAATCAATGTGCATGGAGGTCACATGTAAGATGCATATTAGAACTACAAAGATGATCTTGTTTTAGAACCTGATTCAATCACAAGTAACTAAGAGAGTGCCTTTACACTTCCCCTTTTGTTAAGCAAATTTGTAATCCAACTCTTCATTTTCCCTTCTCAAAAACAAAAATATGCACATTATTTACAATCCTATTCATCTTATCCTAACCCTTGAAGATTTTTGCAATCGACCAATGAAAGTCATTTTGTCACTCGCTTTATGTAAATAAACTATCCATCGATTTCAAGACTTCTCAAGGGCGAAGATTTCACAAACAAATAATGGTAGCCAGTTGGTCACTTTGAATAAATTGGATGAGAAATTTAGTAACTTCCAAAGGTCTTCGGTCATTGGTTATACATAAGATCAAGGCTACCCACCAATGTTTTTAAGGCCCAATTAAAACCATGCTTCTATCTAGCAACCATGGCATCCCTTACACACAAGGCTAACCCCCCAAGGGCTCTCTCTTATATTTGCTACACTTCCTAACTTTTTCTTATACAAGTCAGCTGCTTGCCCACGAATGATTGATACACTTTTTGTAGGGCCCTAGGATGGATTCATTTAGGAGAGCCAAATAGTAGAATTGATTAAAAAATCATTGCACATACTCCAAATATGAGAGGTTGCAAGGGAGAAAGTTGAGATTCAAATATGGGGAAATCAATCAAGTGTAAGATGCTGCAGAATCTCAAGTGTAAGATGCTGTCAGGACTTTAATGGTTACCCCGGCTCAAGTGGATAATTTGATGAAGAGAAAAATGTGTAAAATGATGATACTTAGCAGCAACACTTCATCATTGAACAGCAGAAGTTTCTCTTTTCCTACTCAAGGATCTGTTCTTTCCACTCGTTTACCAAGCTTCCTCCTATTCAAAAAGGAGAATCAGCTGAGGAGTAACTCCTCTAAAACCATTGACCCTGCACACCCTAGTGCTGGCAGGGTCACTGAGAAGTATCAGAGCTACAGTATTGCCCACATTGCCCTGTAGAAAACATGGGGAGCTCCTTTAGGCAGATGGACGAAAGAGTAAAAATCATCAGCAGTCAGTCACATCTGTGTTTATTACACTTTTGCAACCAGTTGTTGGCTAATCAGCTGGTTAGGCAGCAGTCCAGTCATTCCGCTCTGTCACCATGTCACTTCAGCATCCCGAATGACTGGGGGGCCTGGGCGCTACTGTCAGGTCTCCAAAATTAATATCAATATGCATCTTTCAGCTACCAATGTCCTGTCACAAAGTGCCCTGTTTGCACCAGGATACACTGGAGAAACTGAGAGTGGTTACAATCACTTCTGTCACACACAAGGGAGCGTGGGTGGTAGGAAGGGTATATCGTACATAATCCTCTTGACACTCACATAAAGAGGATCCTACCATCAAAATAAGGAGCCTTCATTATTCAAATCTGATTGGTTAATACAGCCAGTCAGATATCAACTCTGACAAATCTTCTCACAATAGATTGCAGCATACAATTATTGAACTTCTCAACCCTCCCGACTTCCCTGATGAACACCTGTGTGACCCAGCTATGAGATGCATATAGAAGAAGGCTGCACTGATCAGGCAGTGAGGCCACAAATTCAGGGCATGTAGTAAAGTGCAATGCTGCACAAAAAGAGGCCAGGTAGGTTGGCTAGGAAGCAATCTTCCAAAACCCCTCTTGTTTGATAGGTAGCACACGTCAAGTAGTGGCCTATTACAACAGTTTACAGTTTTTCCATCCAACAACAATTGCTACCAAACTTATACTACAGTGAAAACCAGACAACTTTCTCATGCATTGTGATCAATGGGCTAAGTGCCATTATGTCAGACAAATCAGCTTGACTATCAGCTCTTAAAGAACAACCACACCAGGAAAACGCCCAGTCAACAAGATTCGATATTAAAAAAACTACAAGGTGAGTTTGGGCCAGCTATGACAGCCAGCATGCTATTTGCACTTGTCAGGAAACAAACACCTATCTTCAAACATCTTTGCATACTAAGGCTACAGTCGCAAACACTCCCATAGCAATCTTTTCAAAAGACTAACCAGCAATACATTAGTGACTACTACATGTAGACATTAACAGAATTAACCCAACCACGTTGAACAAGAGTCAAACAAACTAAGGTTGAGCTCTGCACAAGCTATGACAGCCAGCACGCTATTTACAGTTATGTGGAAATTAACAAGGAGGCTCAAAATTTTATGTTGTCTGAATTGATAGTCCATCTTTTATGCTGTTCATCTTTTATGCTGTCTCATTTGATGGTCCGTCTAGAGATGAACTCGAATGTGATTCCATTTTCTTCAAGGCGCCGTTGAAGATCTGTAGTCCCAAATGCTATACCTGGAGTGTATACACCACCTTTTGGAAGACCTGTGCGGTTATCCAAAACAAGCAGGGCACATTGAACCAGACAAATAGGAGTAGTAATGTATCCAATCTCTGGGCCAGACACCACTGTTGTGACTTGTGTACCAAGTGGAATAGCAGGGAAAGATGTGGCAAGTGTTGAGTCACTGTAGCCTTTTCCTATGAACCAGAGCTTGAAGCTAGCTGCATTGACTTGCTCTTCTGAAGGCCCACCATGTCTGAACAAGCCACCTGAGAAAAATGCTGGAAAGTGCAAAAGAAGCCACCGACCCATTGCGAAAAATGAGAGAGTCACAATCCACAAGCCCAACCACACTTGAGCAAGTACACCAAGGAAGTTCGGCACAACAGAGTACATGCCAAAATGCACAGGAATGTACTGCAACTTGCGTGCAGTTGCCATGGTAGAAAGGCCCTCTTCCTCCTCTGCGATGGATGGAGGGCCACCATCAGCAATAGTAGCCAGCGTCCTACGAACAACAGCCGTATCAGCATTCGGCAGCAGTACAGCCCACTTGTTCAAGTCCTTCTGCCATGACAGCAGCGAGGGCTTCTTCACAGGGGCTCCAAGAACCCTAACTCTGCTGCGATCCTTCTTCTGACGCAGCTTCCGCAGCTCAGTGGTGCTCCCGACACCCAGGACGGCAGACTCGTATGTACCCATGTTGCCAACGATCCTCTTGCTGGATCTGAGTTCCAAGAAGGCATTCACTGTGTTTGGCAGTGATGGTTCCTCCCAATGCTTGAGGTGGTGCAGAAACCCTAACTCTGCAGGAATACAATCATAACCACATGCGCAGACGATCAGTGATCCCTTCTCGAGCGCGATTTTATGGTAACGGTCCTCGACCCTCTCCATGAACTCAGGCTCCCCTGTGATGTCGATGTAGTCGATACCAGCATCGACACAGGCCGCGACCACAGGCTCGCCGTACAGGCGGTACGGGCCGACGCAGTTGACGACGAGCTTGGTGCGCCTACACATGGCGGCGAGAGACGGTGGGTCGGCGACATCAGCGGTGATAAAGGGGAGGGCAGGGGGCGGCTTGGGGGAGGAGGCCCAAGCAAGGGCTGCGGGGAGCTTTGACCTGCTTCTGCCGGCGAGGGCAATGCGCCGATGGCCATGGCTGCCGCCGGACAAGAATTTGAGAAACTCGCGCACGACATACTTGCCTGTGAATCCCGAGGCTCCAAAGATCACCACGTCCACCTGCTGCTGCTCTTCCATATTCCCTGCTCCTTTGCTTCTTCTTCTTCTTCTTCTTCTTCTTTTCTGAATTTCTCCTTTGTTGTTGTTCAGGATTGCAGGTGTAAACTAGTGAACTGTTGTTGTATTCAATTATATTTGATTCCTAGTGTGGGAATCCAAGGTTTCAGTTAACGAGAGTGAACTCAATGAAACTATGGTTGGTCCTCTCTCTATCTCGTATTCTTAGGTCCATTACATTGGTGGAGATGACAACCCCAAGGTCTCCTCTCAATCTGCACAATCCGAGACATGTAACATAAGACAAACTAATGTATCAACACCAGCTAGAACAGCCCACATATATAGTGCAATGAGTCACACCCTATTGGCCTTTCTTGCGCATCAACAACATCTCGGGAACACATCAAATCCAAGAGTGAGATCATGTTCATTTGCAGCATTACCAACTGAAGATGTTTTATCGTGGCTAGACCACTTTGATAATGTCGCCAGTTATCATGGGTGGATGGATGAACAAAAGACAAAAGAAATTCATACACTGTTGGAAGGGATTGTTGCTACTTGGTATGTGCAGTAGCCTGAGCACATCAAGATCAATTGACACCAACTCAAGCAATCTTTAATCAAACATTTTGCTCATCAAAACATAGCCCAGTCTTTGCACTAAAGCAATTAAGGAAATGTGAACGGCAGCTAGGAGAGTCTGTTTCACAATTTGCCATTAAATTCAACCAAATCATAACAAGGGAAAATCCTACTATGTCTAAATCCATGAAACTCTTTTTTTTGTGGCCAAGATTATATTTAAACGTTGCAAGAAGGGTACAAAATCAAGGGCCACAAACCCTTCATGAATCAATACAAATTGCACAAAGGATCGAAGGGGTCATGAAGATGCAGAGATGCCAGAAAACAAAAGCATGGCAAAAGTCACTTTGGATGTCCAACACCTATGGAAATTGATGTCTATAATGCACAATGGGCTAAGAAGCGTTCTCTACTTGTTCGTGATGCCCAAGGATGATCCAAATGTTTTTATTGCAATAAGTACAGCCATGTGAAAAAGTAATGTAATCACCTCAAAGCAAAGCAACCACAAGTTCAAAATGTTCAAGTCAACAACAACAATGCAACAACATTCGCAAGTGTCTCAGAAAACCTCTAAGAAGTGAATGGTTGTTGCCCGGTTGTTGAGGCAAATCCATTCGCATGTGCAAGCCTTTACAATTCAATCAACAAATAGTTTAGTCACACTAATCACAATTACCATAGGACAAACACCAACAACCATTTTATTAGACACATGAGCATCATTTTCATCAATTAGGCAATCACTAGCACAAAAATTACAACTTAGGACACAACAAGCAACTCCAATATCAATACTATTTGGAGATACAAAGCATCTCTATCACACTCACTACCAAGCAATAATACCTTGAACAATAGCATGCCAAACTATTTATCATGCAACATACCTATTACCACACCAACTTTTTTCACATTAGGATATGACTAGCTATGCAATAGCACCGAGTCATATTAAACTTTAGAGATGAGGTATTGGAACTCCCAAATTCTGTGCCAATTCCATTCATGATGTTGGCCAATAGTAATTATTTTCAACATGTACAAATAGCAAACGTACCAAAATAGCAACATCAAAGAGACATGCAAAAACTCTTGAAAATATATACACATCTATTACTAGCAGCAAAGCAAAGTACGTTCAATGCACCTATATGCCATGACATTCCAATGTAACCTGCACCACCCATCAAGATGCAAATGTGAAGGTGTTCACCCAAGGAAGTTCAAATTATTAATGAGGTAGTTAAATATATGTTAACAAAGGGGGTGATAGAAGCATTTAAAAGTTCGTGGGTAGCTAAACTACATCTAGTGAAGAAAGTGAATGGACAATACCACTTCTGTGTGGATTATAGACCCTTGAACAATGTGATCATTAGGGATGTGTACGTGTTACCTAGGTTGCATGATTTATTGGATCAATTAGCAAATTTAAAATACCAATGGGCCTTTCATTAAGCAAAAAGGATGCTCACGGGATAGCCTTCCAAACACCAATGGGCCTTTTTTAAGTCAAAGTTATGCCTTTTGGGCTGACAAATCCTCCAAGGATATTCCAAAGAATGGGTAATAATTTGTTTCAAGACCTCATTGAAAAGAAAGACCTTGTCATTTACTTAGATGGCATATTGATTCAAACGTCAACATGGACTGAACATTTAAAATTAGTAGAAGAAGTGCTACATCGACCATAAAAAGTACAATCTAAAAATTCAACATAGAAAATGCAAGTGGGGAACAACTTCTTTGAAGTTCTTGGGCTACGTCATTCCAATAGCAAGCATCAAAGTGGATAAGATAACATAGTGATCCATACATCAACATGGACTAAACATTTAAAAGTAGTAGAAGAAGTGTTGCATCAGCTACAAAAATACAATCTAAAAATTCAACATAGAAAATGCCAGTGGTGGGGAGCAACTTCTTTGAAGTTATTAGGCTATATCATTTTAGCAATAGGCATCAAAGTGGATCCAACAAAGATATTTGCAATAAAAATTTATGCAACACCCCAAACTGTGAAGTAGCTCCAAAAATTTTTAGAAATGATGGCAAGTTCCCTAAAAAATCATTCCAAATGCGGTGTTAGTTACATATCCATTAAGGAAGTTGCTAAGGAAGGGGGAGAAATATCTTTGAATTGAGATGGTCAAAAGGCATTTGAACAAATCAAAGGACTCATTACACAATTCTCTCTCTTATAGTACCAAGATTTTACCAAACCTTTTTTTGCTAAAAATGGATGCATCTGATCAAGGCTTGGTGGCTATTTTATTACAAGAGCAAGAAAGACGAGGCTAGAATCCCATATGTTAACTATATTGTGGGCCTTGGCAAAGTTACATCCTTATCTTCATGGTCCTGAGGTAATATTAGAAATAGTTCGTAATCCACTAATCACATTGATCCATAAGCATCATCCTCTAGGGAGACTACAAAGGTGGATTTTGGTGCTGCAAGAGTGCAATTTCAAGATCAAAAACTATAAAGGCACAACAAATGTTATTGCAAATGCACTGAGCAGAAGCATTCTGGAAGTGACTAATACTCAAGTAGATGCAACTATGCATACTGAGCTTCCATCCACTACAAGAGTAGATAACAATGGCTCAAGTGATAGAACTAGCCATCATAAAAATCATTGGTAAAAATCAATTATCAAATGTAAATTCAGATCAAAGAAAGTACATCATTCAAAACAAAGTCTTACATTATGTACAAAATAGTCAACAACCAAGGATCTACATACCAAAAAAGCTACAACAAGTGTATCTAGATTACCATCATAATCATCCATAATTTGGCCATGCTGGGATGTTGAGTGTTGAAATGACTTATTTTTTGGCTGATTTTTGTTGTTTTTGAGAGCTGAATGGTTGATTTTATGAGATGATTGATTGATTTAGAAGTGGTTTGAGAGTGTTTTGGATGGTAATGATTGTGTTTTGGAAGATCATGATGTTTGTTGGTGGTTCTGTGATGTTCTGATAGGTTCTGAATGGTTTTGTATACCTTCTGTTTTGTTCTGTTTTGGTCTGTTTTGTTCTGATTGTCTTCTGTAAGGAGGGATGGAGTATTGATTAATGAAGAATGAGATATTGTGAAAGTTTATTGAATGGTTTGTGAGAGTTTGGAATGGTTTGAGAATGAGTTATGTGGTTTTGATGATCTTCTGTAACCTTCTGTAGGTCTTCTGTAGAGCTTCTGCTTCTGTTCTGTTTCTGTTCCGTTCTGTACTGTAGCTGTTCTGGTACTGTTCTGTAGACTGTTCTGTATGCTTCTGTAAGTGTTCTGTGGAATGTATGTGTGACTTTGGGAAAGTTTTCTAGCCTTGGAAAGAGGTGAATACAAGTGCAAAAGAGCTGAAAGAAGTGGAAGAAGTAGCTGCTGAAGACTCAAGTGAAGACTAGAGTGAAGTGACAGTAGAGAGCTATGAAAGGACACTGTAGTGGCTCTGGTGACTCTTCATATCAGACATACCTCTTGGGAGGGGTATCCACGACCTAAGAAGGATTATTGAGAGTGATTTTGAGAGATTGTAGTGAGGATATGATGTATTATTGATAGAGAGAGAGAGAGAGAGAGTCAGAGATAGCCAATTCTACTCAAACATAGTGATTATATATGAGAGATTGAGAGAGAAGACTATGAAGATATTGAAGATGAATACTATGTGATGTATTTTCATTCAAAGATGGTGTATTTCTTTTCTTTCTTTGTTCTATTGATGGATTTTGTGAAGATATTGAAGAATATGGTTGATTCTATCAAATCCGTGGGAGGTCTACATGATGTTGTATGAAGATTTGTTGTGCATGGTGTTCTTTTCTTCATTGTGATCATATGAAACATGATAAACAAGCTTGTTGATGTTACAAGATAGATTTTCTTGCAAGAGAATTCCCTTTTCCTTGGTGTTCCTCTCGGGGCTCCATGTTTTTGGTGCGCAGCCGGGGAACCTTGCCATCACCAAGCACCAAAAGAGGCTGAAAATGAAGGAAATGGCATTGCCAAGAAGAGAAGAATTCAATGGATGTTTGTAAAATTCCTTCTTCCACTGAAGAGTTGGAATTTCTCATAATCAAAGCCACTTTCCACAAGAAGTTCATCCCACAATGGCGGAAACACATCATCATCATGATGCATGCGCTATGTGGTGGACAGTTTCCTCTTCATGCTGAAGCAGCAGACACTTGCATCTTGGTGGCAAACTATTTGGGAACAAACTGAAGAGCAGAAACAGAGAGAATGACCATCCATGGAAGATTTGGCATTCATTGAGAAGTTTCCACATAACATCAAGTGGGAGATTGTGAAGAAGCTTCAGGAGTCTTGGTTTGTAGAGGTTCACAAAGACAAGAAGGAAAAAAGTTGGAATTTGTTCATGGATGCTCAACAGTAAGATACATGGGATGCTTGGTGTACTGATAATCTTCTGTTTGTTCAATTAGCAACCCACTGGAAGTTGGTAGACAGAGTGTTTTTCACAACATACACTGTTGAAACCATCAGAAGCTGGCATTACTATGATGATGGCACCACCACCATGCTCAGACGTATGCATTTTGACACATTCAGAACCGAATACCTTCCTCTGTGCAGTGGAATGAAAGCAGAATTCAGGGACGTTGAAAAGAAAGAAGTAGAAGAAATGTTGGCAAGAGAGTCCTACAGAGACTGAAGTCTTCTGTTAACCCTCTGTGGAGCACTAACAACATAGTGGAGCCAACCCCCTGATGAATGACGCAATAAAGAGGCAAGCGTTAGAACGAGTCCAGAGGTACGTGAGAAGAGAGAAAGCAAAAATCAAGGCTGAGAATGAGCTCGCAGCAGAAGCCGCCTTTGACGCCCTTGCGGAACTCTTTACAGAAGTCCCAATGGCACATCAAGCCCTTCCTCCTCCTGCTGGAGGTCCACTTCCAAGCCAGATCCGTCCTGGAAATATTGATGACAGGCCAGCAAATGTAGTCCCATTGCCAGTTTTTAAGGGAGAGTACAATGAAGACCCCGATCTTCATGTAGCAGAGTTTATGGTAGCGTGTGTGGCTAACAATGCCAGAACCCCTGAGCATTGGTTAGCAATATTCCCCGCCACTTTCAAGGGCGCGGCGTTTCAGTGGTATGAGAGACGGCACATGGGACGACCTGAAGTTGGCCTTCCTCACTAAATTCAGGCGTGAAGGTTTTGAAGAGCGGATGAGAGAGGAATTTATGAACCTAAGTCAGTCCTCTGGAGAAAGAGTAGAAGCTTATGTCTCACGAATGGAATCCATCCTGAAGAGATGGACTAACCATAATCTAGATGATGGCATTCAGAAGGGGGTGTTTCTCAGAGGATTACAACCAGAAGTCCGTAAGTTTGTGGAGCTACAAAGACCAGCCACCCTGCAAGCTGCAACAGAAGGTGCAAGACTGTACGATGAAGTGGAAGCTAGATTGGCGATGAATACAGGAAGAGGAGTCCTATCTCCTCTGATGCCAGGAATGATGTATCCACCAAATGCAGTCCCAGGGACTGTTCCCTACCCCTACCAACAGATGCCCCCGGTATCACAGTACAGTGCACCAAATCCACAGTGGCCACAATCCATGCCTCAAATGATGGCTCAACCACAACATCAATGGTCCCAACCAATTTCCTCAATGCCAAATCAGCAGCAACAGTGGAACCCTACCAACTGGAGCCAACAGCCAGCAGTTCAAACAGGAGCTCTGAATCAGAACCAGAACAGAGACCCCTCTGTACCAGTCCAACCCGTTTATGCAGTGATTACAGAGACTCCTCAAAACCCTCCTGCCAGTGCCTCAGGAGGAGAAAGCTTGAAGGATTATTTATCCAACTCAGTTGCAAACATCGAAAAAGGAGTTGATGGATGTGATCACAGAGCAACTACAGACGTTGAAAGTGAACACAGCAAGCATATCCAATGTTGCAGGAGCAGGAAGAGATGTGATGCGGTCAAATACTTGGTGTGGTAAGTGTCATCAAGCAGGCCATTTAGCCACTGAATGTACACGAAAACCAACTATTCCTGGGGCCTTCTGTTCTTACTGTTTGCGGAAGAACCATACAGAGGACATTTGCTCTCTGAAGGAGATGCATGATAGGAGAAGGAAGGAAGAAGACGCAAGATTCAACTTGCTGGAATCCAAAATGACAACACAAGATATTGGACCCAAGCCTAGAGAGTTTGGTCCTAATTTCGGACCCAGACGATTTCCCTCTCAAAGTTACAGAGGAAGACAGTCTGGCGGTGGTCAGAGATCAGAAGTGGAATGTTACAGATGCGGAGAAAAGGGACACATTTCACCAAATTGTCCAAATCCCAGAAGGTCAGTGGATTACAAGCCCTTATGCAGTCGATGCAAAGGAGAAGGCCACACTGCAAAATATTGTCCAAGCCCAGCCCTAGTGAAAAACAGTGCTACTGATAGTCCGGCTAAGGCCCAAGAGCCTACCTCCAATTTAGTGGAATTGGAAGTTGCTGCCATCACGCGCGCAAAGTAGAAGGAACCACCTGTCCAGAAAGAAAATAACCCTCCTGCCAGAACAGTGAAGTTTAATCTTCCACCAGAAGAACAGAACAAAACAGAGCCTAACAGTGCCGTACAGAGCACTACAGTGCCACAGAGAGTTACAGAGACAGTTACAGAGACAGGACCAGAGGTCCAAGATACAGAAGAGGAGGAAGCGCCTCAAGTAGTAGAAGAAGTTCCCATGATTCCCCTGTTGGAAGAAAGAGGGAAAATGAAAATGGGTGTTGCCCCATTCCCTAATCGGTTAGAGAAGCTAGTGGATCCTATTAAGGAATACGATCTGGTCAGAGATCTAGATACCTTTAAACCAAACCTCACATTCCAACAATTATTGATGTTGTCCCCCAGTTGCCGGAAAAGGTTCAAAAGTATACTGACAAGAAGACGTGGTTTAAGGATTGCTCCCTTAATAGCAACAAAGTCCAACAAGGCTCCAGAGCCTGTCAAAGAAGTGGATGTGGCTAATGCTTTCCTAGATCCAGGTACTCCAGAGACTGGCGTATGGATAGAAGGTTGCTTTATTGCAAATGCACTGATTGATGGAGGCTCGTCAGTGAACATTATGACGGATGTGACAATGAAGGATCTAGGCCTATAAGGTGTGCAACCCACCCAATGGCTC
Organism: Lygodium microphyllum; assembly: GCF_053477565.2. Classification (NCBI taxonomy): domain Eukaryota; kingdom Viridiplantae; phylum Streptophyta; class Polypodiopsida; order Schizaeales; family Lygodiaceae; genus Lygodium; species Lygodium microphyllum. Next base: position 1,668,450 of record NC_141157.1, on the reverse strand, counting down.
ATCAGACTGGCAGATCAAAGTAGAATCAAGCCTTTGGGCATTCTTCCATATGTGAAGACTACAGTGGCTGGAAAAGATTATTGGCTGACCTATTTGGTGGTGAAGCCAAACTCTTATGGTACATCCTATCCTCTGTTACTGGGCAGACCATGGCTTTTTGAAGCCCGAGCACGGACGGATTGGTTCAAAGGAACCTTGACCTTGGGTAGAGGACCCAACAAAGTGGTGCTGAAACTGTATGGTTCTCAAAAAGGACAGGGGTCCACCTCCTTGGAATTATCTTCTGACTCCCCTAATGAGGTTACGGATGGAACATCAGTAGACGAAGATGCTGTCAAACAGATCCTTCCCAAGAAAACAGTGGCACATTCCTTAACAGTGGATACTGTAAGCTGACTTCCAAAAGATGCCAAGCCATTATCAATGGGTGAATACTTCATGCCTGAATCGGGCATGACTTCTGAAATCACTTCTGACAGTGAGATAGAAGCATGGATGTATTGCTCTCCCTGTTACATGGCCATAGTAGAAACAGAGACAGAGGTAGAAGAGGAAACAGAGAATCTGTTCTTCTGTTACAGAGCTCCTACAGAGACAGAGACAGAAGCAGAAGCAGAAGCAGACGCAGAGACAGAAGCAGAAGCAGAGACAGAGACAGAAGAGGATGGATATGATATGGACGAAGAAGGTTATGAAAGTGAAACAGAAGAATCTATCCCACTTGAAGAGGATACATTTGAAGAAGAAGTTCCAGAAGCATCAGAAGCAGATGAGCTCATGCTATGGGACAGAATGGTGATGGTACCATTTGGTCTGGTAAATGGATCTTCTCATATGCAAAATCTTTATAAGAAATGGATTAAGAAGAACAAGCCGTCTTTTAGCAATGGCTCATGCCGTCCTAACCCATCTTTGCCAAAGAAAGATGATGATGATGCACCGTGCCAACAAGCACCAGTCCCACAAACCCAACAGGCATCAGAGGGTCCCTGTTATGTGACGTTCCTGGATGTATCTTCAGAAGATGAGTCTTCAAGCCAAAAAGTAATTAATCTTGAAACCAAACCCGAAACAGCTCTTATCCCATTCCAACGTCTTAAAGAGCAACCTAAGTCTCCACCAAAAGAAGAAATTGGTTCTAGTGGGACATCAGAAGAGGACACCACTCCCTTGAAGGAGTCGGATCTGTACCCAGAAGCAGTCCGCGGAACCTTCATCCGTGAAGTAGAAGGTGAAAGGCGGTTAACCTTTGTGGATGCAGAAGGCACTGAACGCCACTTGAAGGTGGGTAGCAGTCTCCCAAAAGAGGAATTGTCAACCTTGTACAACTTGTTGAAAGAGAATTTGGACGTGTTTGCGTGGTCTTATAAAGACCTAAAGGGGATTGATCCCACAATATGTCAACATCATATTGACTTGGAGCCTGATGCTAAGCCAGTACGGCAACGACAGAGGCGAATGAACTCGAATTATTCCACATTGGTGAAAGCGGAGCTGCTGAAGCTTCTGGAAGCCGAGTTCATCTATCCAAATAGTGAATGGGTTTCACCCATCGTGGTTGTACCCAAGAAGAATGGAAAATTGCGAATATGTGTGGATTTTCGAAAGCTTAATTCTAAAACAAAGAAGGATCACTTTCCTATCCCTTTCACAGACCAACTGTTGGACACAGTGGCAGGACAGAAGGATCACTTTCCTATCCCTTTCACAGACCAACTGTTGGACACAGTGGCAGGACATGAGCTTTATTCCCTTTTGGATGGATTCAGCAGATATAACCAAGTGCAGATCGCAGAAGAAGACCAATCCAAAACAACCTTCACCACAGAATGGGGGACCTACGCTTACCGAGTGATGCCATTTGGACTCTGCAATGCCCTTGCTACTTTCCAACGAGTCATGATGGCCGCATTTCAAAATCATCTGCACGACTTCATTGAAGTATATTTGGATGACTTCTGTGTCTATAGTTCGATCCGTGAACATTGGGAACACCTGGAACAATGCTTTGACCGATGCCGGGAGTATGGGATTTCCCTCAACCCCGACAAATGCATCTTTGGGGTCTCTTCTGGAGTTCTGTTGGGCCACATTGTCTCTGCACAAGGGATATCAACAGACCCTGCAAAGATCGAAAAGATCGCAGCTCTGGCAGCACCCACCAACCTCAAACAATTGAGGGGATTCCTAGGCCATGTGGGTTACTACAGACGGTTCATAGCTCATTTTGCAACAAAGGCAACCTCCTTGCACAAGCTTCTGAGGAAAGATGCAGAGTTCACTTGGACAGAAGAATGTGACAAAGCCTTCCACACTCTGAAGCAGTGTTTGATTGAGGCACCCATTCTGCAACCTCCTGATTGGACGAAAGAGTTCCATGTACACACTGATGCATCAATTGAAGGCTTAGGTGCTGTCCTCTACCAAAAGGGCTCCTCGAAGTTGGATCAACCGATCTATTATGCAAGCCGAAAAGTCACTGATAGGGAACGAAACTATACAGTGACCGAGCTGGAGTGCTTGGCAATGGTGTTTGCCCTGGAAAAGTTTCGCCATTACCTCCTATCTACCCACTTTAAATTTTATGTGGATCATGAGGCCCTGTCCTTCCTGATGAACAAAGCAGATGTGAAAGGACGAATGATGAGATGGCTCCTTTTATTCCAGGAGTTCGACTTTGAGGTGATTACTAAGCCTGGTCGTTCCCATGTTCTGGCTGATCATCTGTCGCGTATCCCACAAATTGCAGACGAGGAGCAGGATGATCCAGACCTCCCTGATGCTTCCCTATTCTTGGTAGAAACTGTAACTCCCTGGTATGCAGACATTGCCAATCTGCTGGCAACCCAACAGTACCCTCCTGGTATTTCTAGTCGGGAAAGGAAGAAGCTCATGCTAGAATCAGCCCCCTACACCCTGCTAGGCGGTGCACTATACAAGAAAGGCAAAGATGAAGTGCTCAGAAGATGTGTTGCAGGAGAAGAGATTGGGATTGTTCTGAAGGCTTGCCACGACGAGCCATGTGGAGGTCACTTTGCAGGAGAAGCTACAGCCAGGAAGGCTCTGCTGGCAGGTTATTGGTGGCCTACCATTCATAAGGATGCCTATGATTACTGTAAAAGATGTGATGCTTGTCAAAGAATGGGGAAACCCACGAAGACAAGTGCCATGCCACTACAACCTATCCTTCCTTTGAAGCCGTTTGAGAAGTGGGGTATTGACTTCGTAGGTCTGATCGATCCTCCTACCAGAAGGAAACAAAACCGATACATCCTTGTATGTACAGATTATGTCACAAAGTGGTGTGAAGCTAAAGCCCTCAAGCGGGACGATGGTAACAGCGTGGCCCTGTTCATGTACGAGAATATCATCACCCGTTTTGGTAGTCCCTTAGAGTTGGTAAGTGACAGAGGCACTCATTTCCTCAACAAAGTCATGGAAGAGTTGACAGAGTTGTATAAGATCCGCCATCGCAAGTCCATTCCTTATTACCCCAGGGCCAATGGCCAAGTCGAAGTCACGAATCGCATCCTCTGCTCGATTCTGACAAGGACGATTGCCGTACATCGTCGTGATTGGGACGATCGACTTACAGAGGCCCTCTGGGCGTATAGAACATCCCATAAAGCAGCAACGGGACAGACACCCTTCCAGCTGGTGTATGGTACAGAAGTTGTTTTTCCTGTTGAATTGGAACTACCCTCTTTGAGAGTGGCTATCAAAGAGCGTTTGGGGGATGATAATTCACTGCAATGCCGTCTCCTGCACTTGGAATGTTTGGACGAAATTCGTAGGATGGCTCTACAGTGCATGGAAGCCACGCAAGCTCGACGCAAGGCTTACCGTGATAGCTTCATCAAGCACAAGGAGTTCAAAGAAGGTGATTTGGTCCTAGCCTATGATTCACGATTTGGAAAGTTTCCTGGCAAGCTCCAACAGTGGTGGATGGGCCCCTATAAGGTACTTGCCGTCAACCCTAATGGTTCTGTCCAAGTGCAGATCCTGGATGCCTCTGATGATCCCTTTCTGATCAATGGATATCGCCTGAAGAAGTACTTCCCTCCTTGGGGATCTTGACAATTACGGACACTTGATCCTTTCCCTCGTTGGCACGACATTGTACTTCTTATGATGTTACTTCTGATAGCCGTTCTTCAGCCACTCCTGATGAAGTGGACGCAACCCTCTGTCCCCTCAAAACCCCCTTTCAGCCTTAATCTCTTATCCTCTATTTTCCACCAGCGACAGTGGCGAGGTTGGTCTTGATACATGGTTTTTCTACCATTCCCTTGCTCAATTTGCAGAAAAAAGAAGAAGCAAAAAACAAAAAAAAAACAAAACAAAACATATCGGTCATTGGAGAAAAGGACTTAGGTCCCTGTCATGCCGACCTATTCTTCGAGAAAAGGTGGAAACACCCTCGGGAATAGGGGAAAACAAGAAAAAGAAAAAGAAAAAGAAAAAAAAAAGCAAATCTGTTATGAGAGAAAAGGAAGAAATTCCCTGTCATAGCAGGCCTCGTTCCAAGAAAAGGTGATAAACACCCTTGGGCGAGAAGCTGGTTGTGGAAAAGGTGGTAACACCCAGCAGTCCAGAAAGTGGATTCATTAATTGATATCCCTAGGATCCAATTCCGAAGCTGCCTCCCTTGGTACGCTGTGTCCTGGGTCTCTTTGCAAAGTGACTACCTGTCCTCTAGCAGACGACATGTTCCTATCCAATACAATATTCGATGTGATGGCTACCTCCCTGGGTACGCCTCTTTAACAATTGATGATGCGATCTTCATCGACAAACAATAGAGTGACGTGAGCTTTCATCCTAACCGGATGGGGAAGTGAGTACGGTTGCCCTCTGTACCTATCAACAACGAATGAGACAGAGGGTGGGGCGAGAGACCAGTCTTTTCCCTTCAAATCAAATGAGAGGTGAGAAGTGTGAATGAAGTGTTGCACGCACGGGATGGGCCTCTCAATGCACAAAGCACAATTTGTTTCTGTGCACTGTACCATAAGGCTCCCTGGCCTTCCTTCTCGCACCGTATGCCGGCACAGGGCGGGATGCACAGTTGCACCATCAAATGCGCACAAGGCATACAATCTTTGCACAAGTGACTGTGAGGATTACATCAATGGGTTTCAGGAAAAGGCTGCCCTCCTGTATTTATCAACAGAGAGTGAGACAGAGGGTGGGTTGAGTGTGACTGGAGTTTCTTCAATCACTTACCGAGAGGTGCGTTTGAGGGACGTTACGACACTTGGAGTCAGGTATGTTCCACTTTCCCTATGCACCCACGGGATGGGTCTTTACCGTCATCACAAGACACATCACCCTGTTCTGTACACTGCACTGTAAGGCTCCCTTGCCTTCCTTCTTGCACCTATGCCAGATGGGTTGGACGCACTACTGCACCATCAACTGTACACCCTGGCATACTCCTTCTGCACCATTCCCCCTTGTCGATTCCTCAACCGGGTATGAGATATGGGTTTTAATCCTTATTCCTCGAGTGATATTAGTCATGGGGCGAGTGTCTGTTCTTTCATTCCAATTGAGTGACTGTGAGTTGAGTGCAATATCCCTCATCATCGATAAATTTCATATGATTCTTTCCATCAGCTACCTCCCTGGGTGCTGCCGCGTGGTCCCTGCCATGACGAACGTGTGCTGAGAAGATGTCTTGGTCCCTCCAGCGCCGACAACAACACTGGACGTGCCATCGACACTCAACCTTGCTTCTTGACGAAATGGGCCAAGTTTTTCTAACCCTCCCACTTTGGTTTCTTAGGAAGGTCATGCTTTAAGTGTGGGGACGTTAGTGGATGGTCTGTGGCATGGTCCTAGGTCCCTGTTGCTCGGTTAACCCTATCCATTGAGGTCTTAAGTGTGGGGACGCGTCCCTGCGCGTCTACATTGCATATCCTCTGCATATGCCTTACCCTGCTCATGCATGTATGCCATGACTTGCTTTTACCCTAATGGGATCCCTTCCCACCCACCCGGTTATGTTCCACCCACCCTTGGGGCTCTTCCCTTGCAGTTTTCCTTCATTCCCTGATTTTGAGGTCCTGCCATGTGACTGCATCCTACGTTCACCGAAGTCCAAATCCAACCTTATAGCCCTGTTCCTCCCTTTGAATTGACCATTTTTCCTTTTTACTTACCCCTGTTCCGGTGCACGGTTTTTGAGTTATTAATTTTCGAAGCATTTTGCGTAATTTAGCTGTTTTTCCATGTGAACGTGCTTTTCTTGCTTCGACACCCTGATCTGCTGTCATAGCCCTGACCACCACTTTTCCCCTGACATTTTTCCTTTTTATTCCGCATCATTCCGATACACGGTTTGTCCATTATTAATTTTCCGGTTTTTTACGACTTTTTCATGCGTCTTTTTGACATTTTTCCATGTGAACCTGCCCTATTTGCATCAGAATTCCAATTTGATTTGACAGCCGTGTCCCCTGTGCCTTCCCCCACCTTTTCCTTTTTCTTCCACCCTCTTTCGACTTCTGGATTTATTATTATTAATTTTTACATGTGTTTTCGGGAGTATTTTTGGTGTTTTTCACATGTGAACCCCTCCTCCTTCCACCGGAACTGCGGTTTAACATGATAACCCTGTGCCACTCCTTCTTGCGGACATTTTTCCTTCTTACTGCATGTTATTCCGGTGAACGGTTTGTCCGATATTAATTTCCGATCCCATTTTCGGGGTTTTTTTTGGGTTTTTCCCATGAGAACGTGTCTTATGTCCGTCGGAATTATGTTTTGATGTGATAGGATTGTCGGGCACATCTTTTTTCACAGTTTTCCTTTTTTCTACACCTCATTCCGATGCACGGATTTTTCGATATTAATTTTTAATTGCGTTTTTTGGTTCGTTTTTTGTGTTTTTTGCACGTGACCGGATTTGGTGTTATTAATTTTTCTTTATTTTTACGTGTATTCGCGCGCCCGTTTTGCGCGTGAACGCGCCCTTTTTCGATTTTACGTATTTCCTTGCGCCCGGTCGTGTCCGCATGACCCGTCCCGTCGTCCCAGCGCCATTTCAATCCCGTCATGGCAAATTTTTTTACCCCGCCCCGCGCATGTGCGCGTGACGGGGGTACGCGCCCATTTTCCCCCACCCCCTACCCTTTTGACCCTGCCCACCCCATGACCCCCTTTCCCCTACCCTTCCCCCGGGCACCCCCCATAGGTACCCCTGCCCATCCCCCGAGCGCCCGCTGCCCATCCCCCCCAATGGGCGCCCTTTCCTACCCACACCCTTCCCTATCCCCCATCCCACCCTTCTCTCTCCCCGCCCCTTCCCCACCTAACTACCTCTCCCTCTCCCTTCCCTGCATGCCGTGCCCGCCTTCCCCTTCCACCTCCATCTCCTTCACCCTTCCCATTCTCCTCTCCCTTCCTCCTCCCACCTTCCTCCTCCCCTCTTCTCCCTCCATCTTCTTTTTCCTTCTCCTCCTCTTCTTCTCCCTCCCTACTCTCCCGCCTGCTCTTCATCTCCTTCTCCTCCTTCTCTCCTCCCTCACGCCTGAGTTTTTCCCACCTCCTCGCCCGCCTCCCTCCTCGCCGCCGCCTCCCTCTGTGCTGTCCCGCAACGTCCTCGTGCGCCACGACCTCCTCGCCGCCGCCTCCCTCTGTGCCGTCGTCGTGCTCCAGTCGCCGCCACGACCTCCTCGCCGCCGCCTCCCTCTATGCCGCCTCCCTCCTCGCCGCCGCCTCTGGTTGCAGCGTGCCGCCGCCCTCCTCCCCTTCCTCCTCCTCCTACTCTTCCACCACCTCCTTCCTCACTAACTCAGGTTAGTTGGACTAACTAACCCTTGTAACTCACCTAACCTTAGTTAGTTGTTACTAACCCTAGTTCGATTGGTTCTACTAACCCTAGTTAGTTCCCACTAACCTTAGTTAGGTTAACTAACCTAACCCCACCCCCTAACCAACTAACCCTAGTTAGTTGGTTACTAACCATAGTCAGGTTAGTTTACTAACCCTAGTTACTAACCCTAACCCTAGTTACTAACCCTAACCTAGTTGACTAACCTAGTTGACTAACCTACCCTGACTAACCTAACCTGACTTGATTTAGTTAGACTACCATGACTTACCCACACTAACCAGACTTAACTGACTTATTTCTAACTGACTTATTTGATTGACATAATTTATGTGATTTAATTCATTTCTAAATTAATTTTTTCATTAAAAAAATTCAAAAAAATTTCTAAAAATTTCTTTTGCTTTTTGCCAATTTTTGGGAGTTTGTCTGCTGGCCATTACCTACCCTACAATTTCTGAAAATTAAATATTTCCTAATTAATCCCCCCAATTGCCAATAAATGTAGAAAATTCATTTAAAAATAGTACAAAATTCTCAAAAAATTCTACAAAATTCTCAAAAATTCCCTCACCTCCCTTGCTCATTTTCCCTTTATTCAACCATCAATAATCACAACTTAATACCAACAAAAAAAAACCAATAAAATCAAAAATAAAAAAAAATATAATAAAAAAATAAACATAAACAACCAACACAAACCAAATCCACACATTTGCTAAGGTGTTGTCGTTGTTGTTTCATCAGTGATCTTTACTTTTCCTTTACTGGATTCACTTCTTTTGGGGGACTCTTCCGTGCGCATTTCTGCATTACATACACACCCCTTCCAGGTATTTATTTTATGTGTTTTATTTATTTTCATTTTCCCCTTCATCACCAATTAATTGTTAAAATGAACTCTTTATTCACTCACAGTTTCCACGCTCATTCGCGCTCAACACACATACTTTTTAATTAAAATAAACCAGCCGTTCACTTAGCACGCGCTACGTGCGCTAAAGAGGCACTTTAATTTTTTATTAAAAAGAACCAGCCGTCACATGAGCACGCGCTGGCAAAAAAGCGCTCCACATCACCTTAATTTGTAATCAATGAATTGCATTTAGAGACCCAGTCGGGAATCGCAGTCCGGGAATCGAATAACTGCACCGCTTCACCTAATAATGGGTAATTTAATTTCTAATAAGGAACCGCCGTTTTCTTGCTAAGGTTTATCACCTAATAAAAATTCACCCATTTTTAATACTTGATTAAAATTAACCCTTCATTAAATTAATTCCCCCCTCACTGCACTTACTTCCCCTTTTTAATGAACCGTTTCGAGGGATGGATATGCACAGTTCTTAGTGTTGTTTTCCATGGTCCCGTCTTGGTTTATCACAGATATAGTTTTGATATGTGTCGGATGTGGTCTTATTTTGGTTTACTGTCTTAGTTACGGTTACGGGTACGGTATGCAGTTTTTTTTTTCTTTTATTGCCTGATACGGGGTTCTGGGTGTTTGTCTGATGCATCGCATGAAGCTTTCGGTCGCATTTGTCTCAAGGTCATGTCGAATTTTTTCTAGGATGTGGTTTGCTTGGGGTTAGTTGGTCGAGTCACGTTTTCTTATTTGGTAATTCTCTTATCCTTGGTTTTTGTCTGTTGCTTTGCAGGCATTCTCCTTGATTGTCTGTGTTTGTGGTGTGTGTGTAACCATCTGAATGGCGCCTTCTCATGCTCCTCCCCCTATCCAGTACGTCCCATTAGTTAGTAGGGATTACTCTTCCCTACTTACTTTTGAGCCTCTCACGAAGGCGGGACTTGCTGCTTTTGTGGCCACTCCTTTTCCATTGCTTCCAGAGGATCCGTCGTTATGTGATGAGTTCCTGGCCTCTTACAGCAAGAAGACAGGATTAGTCCAAGGAATGTCTATGACTTTGACACCTCGAGGCTTAGGGAAGGCTCTGTCTCTTCCCTTCAAAGGTGAACCTTTTGTGACCACTCGTCAGCTCTTCTCTAATAAAGAGATTCTCAAGCTGTTGCAGAAGCAGACACGGAAAATCCTTGATGTTAAGAAGGTGATAAACTCTTCAGGAGTTTCCTTTTCTATGATCACTGATCCCGTATGGAAGACGATGTGTCAGTTCCTTCAGGACCGGTTTATGCCTGCCAAAACGCCATCCCACTATTTGTCCAAAGAGCTTTTTACAGATTCCAGGATGGTGCTGAAAGGAGTTGCTATTGATTGGAGCACATACCTCCTCACTAAAATGGATCAGCATTTTGTTAAAGTCACCAGGGGTAATGTTACCAATGTTACATATGGATCATATTTGTCTGCCTTCTTGTCCTATTCAGGTTTACAGAAGACTATGCCTCCACCTCCTCCATCAGATCCAGTACCTCCTCCTCCACCTTCAGAAGAGTCAGAACCCATTGACATAGAGGATGATGATTCTCCGCCTCCCCTGGTCATACAGCGCAAACGCTTGAAGCGGGTAGCGGATAAAGCCCCTGCTGTACTTCCCTCAGTGCCTATCCCTGCTACCTCTGGCAGTGAACTCCCTGGGTATCTCACTTGTACTAACCTGTTCCGAGCACATTGAGAAGGATCCTTGGAGATCTCAGTTCCTTCCCTGAACAGTCTCGTCTCAGGAGATGCCATTGCTTTCCTCTGCAAGGATATTCAAAGTTCCATTGAGTTGTCAGTGACAGCCTGTGTTCAACAGCTGTATGCATCTTTCTATGAAGAGCTCATGCAGTCCAAAGACCAGTTGCATAAGGCAACATCTGAGTTAGCTTCTGCTAAGGATACCCTAGCAGATTTATTTAAGCAAATGGAACAGCAAACCCAACTGGTTGCCACCCAAAGCGATGAGATTTCTTCTTTGAAGACCCAGTTACTCGAGGCTCAATCCCAGGTTACTAGCCTTTCAGCGGAGAAGGAGAGGATGTCCAGCGAAGCGAAGGAATTCCAAGCTATCTTAGATGACAAGCTTTCAGCTTTATAGATGGCTAATGACGCAGTGGCCAACCAAGCCTCCCAAATCCAGCAGTTGCAAGATCAGCTTGCAAAGTCCCGCTCTGTTCCTCCAAGCCCTCCTGTTCTATTAATTCCTTCTCTTTCACAGCAGGACTTGGCTACTCTTCAGAGACAGGCTACTTTGTGCCCTCTATTCCAAGATAAAGTGGAAAGATTGCAGTCCAGAATGGACTTGTTATGGTCTACCTTTGAACAGTTTCAGGAATATGTCTTACCAGACCATTCTTTCTTTGTCCACTACCACTTACAGAAGTTGGTCTTCTACATGAAGCTTTCCACGATGGATTTACCTTTTCCAGAGGATGGCTGGAGTGGGGCTTGGTCTGCTGAGTTGTTGACAGAGGTAGTCAGAATGGTCTTTGAAGATTCTGTCACGCCAGATACCATGTTGATGTCATACATGTATCTACGAGGAGATTTGTTAATTCCAGATGAGGTAGATATGGCATGGTATGTCGGGGATGTGGTCTTACAGGCTGTTTTATATGTCAATCATTTGGAGTTGCGCATAGCTGACATGTTCCAGAGTTATTCCTCCAAAGTAGCTGATTGTCAGGATAATTCGTGGCATCCCATGATTGATTCGGTGGTCCTCAATCAAAGACAAAACACAGCTCCTACCTTTGCCGAGAGTACTAACCAACTGAGGATGGATCTCTTAGCCTATCTTTCCAAACATAATCCATTTGATGCTACCTTCTTTGATGCCTATCATAGACGATCTCTTCTGGGACCTTCTGTTCCTATCCTCCTCTATTACCAACAAATGGCTCACCGCTATGCTATATATCTTTCCCTTTGTCAATCTAATTCCACAATAATTTTACCCCTTCTTTTCCAAACCTTCATCTTTCCCTCAAATTCCCATTTTCACTTATTGTTCCTTTATTGAGGATAGGGTATTTTCCCCTTCTCCACCCTGTCCTTCTCCCTCCATTAATGTACCCTCCACATTTCCTATTTATCAGTTAACACCGTTCCTTAGTGATTCCTTACAAATTTCTGCCACTCCTTCTTTAACCTTTTCTTCCTTTTATGATTTTTCCTATCCTTCCCTACATCCACTTTCCCTTATTCCACTACCCTCTCCTAGCACTTCCATATCTCAACCACCTCAGTTGGTTAGTGACTGTGACGGGTTTGATAATCAGATTTCCAGAAGAAGGGGATGGAGTTCGGATGATTGCCTTACAGGACCGCAGATTAATTGGCCAGTAATTCCAGGAGAATGGACAGCTTCCAGTCAAGCTTATCAGAACTATGTTCATTTTGCCCAGCAGTATTCACAGTCTGCAGATCCCTCAGTGAGATTAACTACTCACTTTGCTTGGTACCTGGCGTATATGCATAGGCACTCTCATAATGATTCAAAGCCTATTCCAAAGTTGTGCATGAATGCCAATGTGAGCATTGATTCCCAACAGCTGGAGATATTGTATTTTCATGCCCTCTGTTTGCCTAGCAGATACCTGGTCCTGTTGGAAAGGATGTGCTGTCTCTAATTTTTTCAAAATCCTCCTAAAAACTTTGTAGATGAATCATTATCTATGGATCGTTTCCGACAACATCAATCTTTTAAGACGGATCATCTTCATTGATACCTTTCCAATGTATAATGGAAGCTTTTTAATGCAAAACTCTCTTTTTTGACGGAGTCATTCAGATGGTTGTGTTGTGTATTAGTGTTTGTGTTGTGAGTTCATTTATGTCAAACGAATGTGGTGGTTTCCTATTGGATTTCGTGTACGAGCTACATTTTGGAGAATTGCGGTGATGGGGTCGTGGTTGGAGAGTTGAAGCTGATGCTGATGAAGAAGAAGCAAACTCTTATATCCTTTATAAATTTGTTGTGATTTTCTTGTTTGATAAGAAGTGTTAATGTATAAAGAGTTTTCCTTTCTTTGTATTTTTATATCAGAAACAGGTTATAAGTTGGGGTCGTGGTGGATGAATTCTTTTTGAAGAGATATTGAATATTAAAGTTGAGATTTTAAATGAACTTGTATTCCCTTTTTCCTGGGTCGCGAGGACGCTTCCTTATTAAGTGTGGGGATATGTTGAGTGTTGAAATGACTTGTTTTTTGGCTGATTTTTGTTGATTTTGAGAGCTGAATGGTTGATTTTATGAGATGATTGATTGATTTAGAAGTGGTTTGAGAGTGTTTTGGATGGTAATGATTGTGTTTTGGAAGATCATGATGTTTGTTGGTGGTTCTGTGATGTTCTGATAGGTTCTGAATGGTTCTGTATACCTTCTGTTTTGTTCTGTTTTGGTCTGTTTTGTTCTGATTGTCTTCTGTAAGGAGGGATGGAGTATTGATTAATGAAGAATGAGATATTGTGAAGGTTTATTGAATGGTTTGTGAGAGTTTGGAATGGTTTGAGAATGAGTTATGTGGTTTTGATGATCTTCTGTAACCTTCTGTAGGTCTTCTGTAGAGCTTCTGCTTCTGTTCTGTTTCTGTTCTGTTCTGTACTGTAGCTGTTCTGGTACTGTTCTGTAGACTGTTCTGTATGCTTCTGTAAGTGTTCTGTGGAATGTATGTGTGACTTTGGGAAAGTTTTCTAGCCTTGGAAAGAGGTGAATACAAGTGCAAAAGAGCTGAAAGAAGTGGAAGAAGTAGCTGCTGAAGACTCAAGTGAAGACTAGAGTGAAGTGACAGTAGAGAGCTATGAAAGGACACTGTAGTGGCTCTGGTGACTCTTCATATCAGACATACCTCTTGGGAGGGGTATCCACGACCTAAGAAGGATTATTGAGAGTGATTTTGAGAGATTGTAGTGAGGATATGATGTATTATTGATAGAGAGAGAGAGAGAGAGAGTCAGAGATAGCCAATTCTACTCAAACAGAGTGATTGTATATGAGAGATTGAGAGAGAAGACTATGAAGATATTGAAGATGAATACTATGTGATGTATTTCCATTCAAAGATGGTGTATTTCTTTGCTTTCTTTGTTCTATTGATGGATTTTGTGAAGATATTGAAGAATATGGTTGATTCTATCAAATCCGTGGGAGGTCTACATGATGCTGTATGAAGATTTGTTGTGCCTGGTGTTCTTTTCTTCATTGTGATCATATGAAACATGATAAACAAGCTTGTTGATGTTACAAGATAGATTTTCTTGCAAGAGAATTCCCTTTTCCTTGGTGTTCCTCTCGGGGCTCCATGGGATAAAGAAAGTGATTTATGTATTGCGATCAAGATTTTATTTGCCGAATATGCAACACAAAATCACAAAATATCCCATATCATGCTCACGATGCCAAGGATTCCAAATGCCCACACATAGGTCAGATAGTTTGCCCCAATCCATCAAAGTTCAATGACCATTTCAATTAGTTGCATGGGATCTAATGGGACCCTTTCTTGAAAACATAAATGGCAACAAGTACATGGTTGTACTTATAGAGTACTTAACATGGTGGGCTAAAGCAGAAGCACTTCCAAAGGAAATTGCAAATTAGATCGCCAAGTTCTTGATTGAAGAAGTAATAACCAAGCATACCTGCCCAGAGAAGATATTGTCAGACAATGGAACACCATCTATTTCAAAAATCATGAAGATAATTAGCAAAGCAATGGGAATACAATAGGTATTTGCATCACATTGTCATCCCCAAACAAGTGGTCTTACTAAAAGGTTGAACAAGACAATTAAAAATATGATTGCAATATATGTGGATCCATCACAAGAAGATTGGGATAGGTATCTGCCATACATTTTACATACATACAAGACAACAACGTAGGCATCAACCAAAATCAGCCCTTTTCGAACACTCTATGGCAGAGACCCATGGTTACCAAACAACTAATATTTATAGAAACTATGAAGATCCAACCAAAAGCCAATGATGCCATGGATTGGTATATACATATACAAAAGCATCATCTACTTATGATTTCCAACATACAACAAAATCTGCAAATTGCTCAAGCAAGTCAAAAAAGGCAGTACGATGAAGGCAGGGTGCATCCAAAATACAACACAAGAAACGAAGTCAGTATATGCTACCCCATAAAGAAGAAAGGCCTGGCAAAATCCTTGATGCACAGATGGGTAGGACCTTACAAAGTGCTCAACCAAATAAGAAAAACAACATATTTGGTACAAAATTAGAAGAAGAGAACAAAGACCATTGCACATGTCTACCGTATCTAACCATATTACACAAAGAATTTGAGAATATTTCAACCATATCATCTAAGAGAATCAAGAAATCTTCAAGAAAATGGCGAAAATATGCAACACACAAGCCAACCACAAGATGAATTAGATATTTAGGAAAGTGAAGATCAAATGCTATAGAAATGTAAGGGTTATTTTGGTAACTTTCGCATGCATTGGGTTCATATTGCTAATGCATTTATTAGTAATTATGATCTATTGAAGTATTAGATATACATAAAATAGACCGAGTTGTTGACAAAGGACTAGATCATACTACACTTAAGATATGATGCATAGGCCAAGGTAATACAATATAATTTAGTGCCTCTTTATTATAAATATCAGCCCATATGTTGGCTAAGCCTACTTACTATTAGAAAAATACAATGTTAAATTGTGTGAAAATTGAGAATGTGTGGATATTGTCGTAAATTCTACCTAATTGTGAAGATCTGGGGAGAAATGTGTTACTTCATAGGTAGCTTAAGTTTCAAAACAAGATACAATGAGAACTACATGGCACAAAGGACACCTTTAAATTTACCTACTAGAGCTAAGATCATTGTTGCTTTTAGTAATAAAAGCCACACTTATTGATCAAAAGAGTGAGACACTAAAAATGTGCCTCATGACCCTTAACTTGATGCTTTGATTAGCAATGGGGGTAAATGTTACATGAGGAAATATAAAAGAACCCAAAACAACAAGCCAAGTCATCACATTGGATAAACTAGTAGTGAAGAATACATAAGGAAAAGGTGGGAAGACAACTAGGATAACTAAGCCTCATCCCCGAAAAATGGAGAACTAAATGACAACCACCAATACAATGATGTAGGCAAAGGACTAGGAATCAAGATGGATGTTGAAGAATGTTAACACTATTTTGTGAAAGTTAAAGTCAAAGAAGGTAAAAGCAAAGTCAAAGCACAAGTGCTGGATTTATTTGATGTTGGATCATTATTTTTGGAGCACTTCAATGCTTATTTTTGGGTGCTTGTATTACTTGTACTTCAAGGAAACATGTTTATCATGGATGTATTATTTTGTGAGAGCCAGGCTTACACCCATGCACATTGTATTTGTCACCCGCATTGTATTTATCACACCCACAATTGTTGTGTGGATTTTACACATGTATTTGCCATTGTATTAGTGTAGGAATGGTCTAATAAGGCTAAGTCACAAGTATACTTCAAGGATTGACTAGCCTAGGTTAGGATGCCCAAAAGAGAGCACAAACTCTAATTCATAGGGGTGCAAACCCTAAAACACAAAGTGGGGTGTAAAACCTAAAATGCAAAAAGGGCATTGTGTGTTCACTCTCATAAATACAATGCAAAACACACAATGCAAGAATCAAATACACGGCTATAGTTTCATTGTTTGGTTGGTCATTACTTGTTGCCATTTGATAGGATCATTCCCACCTAAGGTTAGAGTTCCTTTACAGTAAAAGATCATTCTTATCATAAATCATTCTCACCGTAAGTTCACTCATCATATTTCACTCATTTAAGTTCATTGTCACGAGAGTTCACTCTCACTAGAGTTCACTCATTGGATTCACTCATATCAAGTTCATTCATATCTAGTCCACTCATATCAAGCTCACTCATCTTGAAAGTTCACTCATATCACACTCACTCATTAGGTTCACTCATATAAATTTCTTTCATCTTGAAAGTGCTCTCATATCATGTTTACTAATTAGATTCACTCATATCAAGTTCACTCTCACCAATTCTGTCTTGAGAGTTCACTCATATCAAGTTCACTCTCACCAATTCTGTCTTGAGAGTTCACTCATATCTAGTTCACTCATATCAAAGTTCACTCTCACCAATTCCTTCTTAAGAGTTTACTCTCGTAAATTCACTCTCATGCAGGTTCACTCATATTGATTCACTCATATCAAGTTTCCTCATCTTGAAAGTTCACTCATATCAAGTTCACTCTCTCCAATTCTTTCTTGAGAGTTCACTCTTGTAAATTCACTCTCGTGAGTTCACTCTCATGCAAGTTCACTCATCTTAAAGTTCACTCTCGTGGATTCATTCCTGCCAATTTCTTCTTAAGAATTTACTCTTGTAAATTCATTCTCATGAGGTCACTCTCGTAAATTCACACCAATTTCTTCTTGAGAGTTCATTCTCATCAGTTCACTATCACGAAGTCCACTTTTTATGCACTACACACTCTTGCACTTCCCATTAGACTAGCACTGACTCATTAACATCTTAATGATGGTGTTATCCTATGGCATTGCTTGCACATATGCATAGTGAATTTAAAAGAAAGCTTAAATTTGCACATCTCACACTTTTATGTTCAAAGTGTCTCAAGTGTCTTGAAGATTGTATGTCATGGAATCAATTTGTTGGAAGAAGTATTAAAGTGCCTTGAGAATTCACTAAGAAGCTTGCAAACCAAGGTCAAGAGGCCTAGGAAACACTTTGTCATATCACAAGGACTTGGCACACCTAGCACCTAGGAAACATACATTAGGCTAACATCACTTAGGGACATTTAGGATCATAGTGTAATACCACAACAATCATTTCCACATCTAGGCATAGGGTACACTATAAAGTTGAGGGGGAGAAATCATCCAACCAATCTACCATTAAATGCTCATTTCCAACTATTGTGCAGGCTAGAGGAGCAAGCAGCTATTGACCAAGCTTGCAAGAGTCTTGATCCAAAGTCGAATCATTTTATGTCTCAAAGTGCACCAACTCTAAAGCGATTGACAAGAAGCCCACCCACTGGGCTCATAATTTCAATACTTGCACTTAGTGTATGATCACAAGAGGAAGATTGACCAAAGAGAGACAAAATTGAAGGATAGGAACTCCAAGAAACCAAGTTGAGAGATTCAAGAAGAGTCAACAATTCTAGAGATTCAAAATAGTCAAAGGACACACAAGGCCACACAAGACCTTGACCTAGCAAGAAGATTAAAAGAGTTTGTCATCTGGCTATTAAGAGCCTTATACTCAATTGACATACTTAATAGCAGATTTACTTTGAAGTCAATGAGTCTTGAACCATTAAGGAATCAACTAAGAGTGTACACTCCCATCCACTTGTCCATTAACAAGGTGATTAAGCTAGCAACTCAAGAACCAAGGCCACATCTAGCAAATTGGATGGCAATACATAATTTTCCAATAATTGATCTTAGATGCATTGAGTGTGGCATTACTCATATGTATCATGATTGTCTGATGTGGAAGGCCTCTAGTAACACCCTAATAACTAGGTGTACTGCACCTAACATCCGAAAGGTCAAATCTGCCAGCACTAGCCCAAGAATATGAAGAGCTAATACCTCATGCATATCTTAGGGTCAAGCTAATTGCCAAGAAAGAGTTCATCATTGATGCTCTCATTGATGAAGGTTCAAATTATAACATCCTAGCCTTCGATGTATGGAGTGAGATCGGGCAACCTAAACTCTTTCTTGACAAATGCAATCATCAAACCTAATGGAGGACCATCTTATCCCCTTTTAGGACGATGCAAGGTTCTTTTGACTATAGAGTTGAGAGCCTACCCATCATTTTCTATGTGCTTCCAAACTAAGAAGATATGGGCAAGGAAGTCCTGCTTGAAAAACCTTTCAAGCGTGCCACCAAATGTGATGTGGACTATAGAAGTACACCGAATACACTTGAGCTTACTAGAAGTTGAGATTTTCACTACTCTTAGCAAAGGGAACCTTGCCTAAGAGTATCCATGAACATGAGTCACATTTGGTGACAGTCTTTGAAACTTTGCGGGAAGCAAAACTCTATGCTAACCCAAACAAGACGATTCTATGTTTAGCAGAGATAGAGTATTTAGGTCATATTGTATCTGTCGATGGGATCAAGATGGACCCTAAGAAGGTTGTTGTGATACTTAGCTAGCCGACACCCCAAAATGAAACAGCTCTTCGTTCCTTTTTGGGATTGTCAGGATTCTATAGGAGATTTATATACGCATACTTGTATATAGCTGCTCCTATGATAGATTTTTTGCAATCTATGGTGTCCTATGTGTGGGCATTAGTGCAATAAGAAAGTTTTGAGGCTATGAAACAAGCAGTTTCTACTACCCCTATTCTCAAGATAGTTGATCCTGAGAAACCATTTGTTTTAGAAACAAATGCAAGTAGCATCGCCATAGGTGCAGCCCTTAGCCAAGAAGGCCGGCCTGTAGCTTTTGAAAGCAAGAAGCTTTCCCCAAGCCAATAGAATTGGCCAGTTCATGAACAAGAGCTTTATGCTATTGTTCATTGCCTTAAAGTTTGGTGGCACTATTATATGGTGCAGATTTTAAAGTTTATATAGATCACCATACCCTTAAGTATTTTTGTAGTCAACCAGATCTTCGAGGGTGCCAAGCTCAATGGGCTGAAATGATGCAATAATTTCATATGGAAATTCTATACAAGAAGGGGAAGGATAATGTTATTCCTGATGCATTATATAATGTATCAAATGAGCTTTACAATTTTAAAAACCTCATTGCTTCAAGAAATAAAGGAAGCACAGTTAGAGGACTCTTATATGGCAAAAATTTATCAGGCCATAGAATGAGACTCTTTGATTAGGGATGGACTAGATACTTATGTTTCATTACCTATTGTTATTTCTGATAAGGCAAGCTCATTTAAGAACCTTTCAATTGAGAATGGGTTTCTTAAACGAAAAGGCAAGATCTGTGTTCCTAGTGCACGGAACTACGAAAGAAAGTTTTGTTTGATAACCATGATGTGCCTTGTGCAGGACATCCTGGTATTGATAAGACCATACAGCTTGTTACAAGGACATTTTGGTGGCCAAAGTTGGCCAATGATGTTTGCCAGTATGTCCAACAATGCTTTCAATGTCAAGTTAATAAAGTTTGCTAATGCCATTACAAATTTCAGAATCTAACTAGAAAAGTATTTCCATGGATTTCATTATCGACTTCCTAGAACCCAGAGACAAAAAGACATTATCCTAGTGAAAGTGGATCGCTTCAGTAAAAGGGCTCATTTTATAGCCACTTTCGAAATTGTGGAAGCTCCACAAGTCACAGATTTGTTTATTGATCATGTGTTTAGGTTAGACAATCTACCTACGTCCATTGTGTCTGATAGGGATGTCAAGTTTACTAGTCATTTTTGGCGTCATGTCTTTGGTCGTTTAAATGTGTCTTTAAACATGTCAAGTGGTGATCACCCAAAAATGGATGGTCAAACACAAAGAGTCAATCAGATACTAGAGGACATGCTGAGAGCATATGTATCTGATAAACAAACAAATTGGAATACACATTTGTCTTTGTTAGAATTTGCGTATAACAACAACCTCATAAGGCGACAGGTTTGTCTCCTTTTGAAATAAATTATGGAATGAATCCAAGTTTTCCTAGTACATTAAGGTCAGATGAGAAATGCCCAACTGCAAACAGAATTTCTTATTGACATACAGGCTAATATTAAATTTACTCAAGCCAAGTTACAGCAAGCTACTGATAGGGCTAAGCATTTTGCAGATAAGAAAAGGTCAAGTAGGATCTTTGAATTAGGAGAAATTTTTTTTCTCTAAGTACTAGCCAAGTCATCTAGTTTATCGATTGGAAAATGTCCAAAGTTATCTCCAAGATATTGTGGACCGTGGAAATTTATTCAAAAGCTAAGTGATGTAGCTTACCGATTGGAACTTCCTCCTGGATGCCATGTTCATCCAGTGTTTCATGTTAGCAAATTAAGAAAGTATATCTCATGTGATGATAATCTAATTGATGGTATGGTACCTTTGCAGGAACAGGATTCAGTTGTTGACCATGGACCAAACAAGATACTAGATCGAAGAGAGAAATGGTTGTGTAATCGTACTCTCCACGAGTATCTAGTTGCGTGGAAGGGTCTACCAATTATTGATGCTACGTGGGAATCAGAAGCTCTGATTCGACGACACTTCCCATCACTAATCACTAAGGACAATGATTTTTCGAAAGGGAGAGAGAATGTCAGACATAATAACCTTCGGCCAAGCAAGTAGCCCAAGATGGCCATTAATTAGTGTGTCCCGGACAAGGGCAAGAAGTGCCAAGGTCCGAAGCTCGGGGGATACCCTCAGATTTCTTGCTAAATTGGGTAGGACTTGTCTATTTGGGAACACCGGTCGGGTGCACCATGAAAACAGGCCCTAGAGACCCAATTAGAAGGTGGGAAGAGGGTATATTTGGTTGGCAGGTGAGTAAGAAACACAAGAAATTTTCTTCTCTCTCTCACTGTGTGTGTGTGTGTGTGTGTTCAATGAGAGAGTAGAGAGGTGTCATTTTCAAGTCATGAGAGAGTAGAGAGACATATGAAAATAATTACTAGAGGTAAGCCTTGTATTGTGTTATTTGTGTATATATGATGGAAGCACTTTTTTAACATAGAAAACTAACAATCAACATATCATATAGAAAATGGATGCTCTCTTGGCATTGTGCATATGAGAAAATGGAGACCTTATAAAAGATAGAAATTTTTTATATGATTATAGTAATCAACAAATGACCTTTTAGTCCAATTATATTTAGATAATACAAACTTTTAGAGAAATTTGTCCCTCTAAAATCATAACTCTTTCACTCCAAATTCTCTCTCTCTCTCTCTCTCTCTCTCTCTCTCTCTCTCTCTCTCTCTCTCTCTCTCAATCCTCCAACCTATATCCGTTTGTTTGTCTTTTTAAACTTAAAATTTTTTGTGGTTACTTGTTTACAAAATAAAAAACTAAATCAATAAACCAATATCCAACAAATCGCTTATTGAAATAAGCAATATCACAACAAAACTTTTTTATTATGATGACCTTGTTCTAGTTTTCAATAGCAATGATTGTGTTGTACTCTAGAGAGAAGTTTTTCAAGGCCTCCACTTATAAATCTAGAAGTGTTTATTAATGTTCTTTGGAAAGAGGCGAAGGATATGGACATCCAAGGAACAAAATTGATATCAAGGAAAACAAAGTTGTGCAATGGGTTGTTGAGCACATAGGAAGTAGTCTATCTCTCCATATTGTTAAGTAAACATGTTATCTTTACAAAAAAACACAAAAATTAAATATTTATGATTCATACAACTATAAACCTTTTTTTGAAATATTAAAAAACCTACTTGGGGCTAATCATGGTGTGTAATAGAAACTACATGTACATAATTAAGGGGGATCATAACATACTAACAAAGTATAGATAGAGTGAGAAGATAAACAAATTGTGCATTCAAAATTTTTTTGATTGTATTCCACTCAAGGGTTATCAATGTACAAGAGGAGAGGCTTCATTTATGTAGGTTCACATTTTACATGTGTGTCCCCATGTGACACATTAGTCCTCACACTTTTCATGAGTACATCTATGTGCCACACTTAAGAGTGGTTTCACAACTACACACACAATACTAAAGCTTACATTCTCAACACCCCCTCTTAAGTGAGGTGTTCTCTTCTTTTCACCCATCCAATGTAGAATTGCCGACTACAATTGATTCCTCTCAACACTCCCCCTCAATGTTGTATAAAAGTGCTTTATTTTATAGACCCATTTATAGCCAATAACTTTCTTGCCCTTGGGTAATGGTACTACATCCCAAGTCCTATTGGCATCTAATGCAGCCATCTCCTCATCCATTGATGTATCCCAATGAACATGACCAATAGCCTCCTCAAAACAAGTGGCTCAGTATGAGCAACTACCTTTACCATATAAGCATAATGGTGAGTTGCATAATCCTCAAAACCAAATCTTCTAGTACGATATCTCACCCTACTAGACCTGCATGCCACTTGATCACTTAATGGAGTCTTTACATTACCATGTACTCTCTATATACTTAGTGTCATGATGACTAAAAGAATACCAAACTCATGATCCAAACTCTTTAAATTATTAGAGTCTCCATCAAGAACCACATGGCTAGTAGATATATTATGACCATCTGATACTTTCTTTCCCCCTTTATCATTACCTGTCACACTAGTAGATGCATATGAAGATGTGGGACTCCTTCTTAGTCTCCCAAACCAAGGACTAACTATAGATCTACTACCAAATGATATCTCTAGTCAACAAAGAGTTCGTGATTCTTACTTTTCTGCCTACATATGACTATCATGATCATCAACATCATCCAATGCATCTCCACTAGATGCATATCAATTTCTCATCTTATAAAAAATAGCATCCCTACTTACTCAAAACTCACCACTAACAGGATTATAACAATGGTACCATTTTTGCTCTTAGTAAAGTATCCAATGAAAATACATCCAATTTCTTCTTAATTGATCAGGCACAAGAACATATGCAATATAGCAAAATACTTTCAAGTGTGATACATAAGGTTTTTTACCTGTAAAATATTTTTTACAAGTCATACCATGAATTGAAGCTATGGGAGACTTGTTCATAATGTAGACAGTAATATGAACAACCTTAGGGCAAAAATGTTTGGGTATATTCTTTTTTGCTATCAATATCCATGCAACTTCTGCAATATATCTATTTTTTCTTTATGTAACCCCATTTTGTTGTGGGGTATATGTGCATATAAATTGTCACTTTATCCCATGAGACCTCAAGAAATCAATGAAGTCATTAGAGAGGTATTATCCCCCTTCATATGATCTTAAGCACTTAACTTTCAAGCCTATTTTATTTCAACAACAACCTTGAAAGTTTTACAGTGCTCAAACACTTCACACTTTTTCTTCATGGAATAGACCCAAATTTCTCTAGAGAAATCATCAATGAATGTAACAAAATACTTGCTGTCACCAAGAGATATATTCTAGGTTTGCATGTACGATATCAAGTATATTTTTGCTTACATCTTTTTCATGCAAAATGGTTGCCTTGCTTGCTTCCCTAATTGACATGCCATAAACTTTATGTAATTCTACAACTTTGAATGTAGGAAAACTTGTAGCCAACCCTTTGGACTGCATTACTTTCAGCCTTTGTAGATTTTTATGTCCAATACGTTTGTGACATATTTCAATATCTGCAACCACACCTTTGCCTATAGCATAGATATCAACATTTATAACAGGGATTCCAGGATCCAAAGTAAACATATAGCTAGCTCTGCTTCCTTTCACAATCAATCTATACTTATTGTGTAAAGTCCTCAGCACAACATCCCTTTGTACTAAATCTAACATGTCGTCCTCGCTCTACCATTTGACCAACAAGTAATACTGAACTTTATGATGGATGGTACATGTAAAACATCCCATAAACACTTACTATCATATAAGTATAATGGAACTTTCTCAATATCTATATAACACCTGGACTTTGTAAATCTTGTATCTCTCCAAACCATTTAGTATGGCTAGTGATATGATTAGATGCACCCAAATCACATAATATATATCATCACATGTCTCTTTTCCTCTAACATCGTTCATCGTGTGCTACATGACAAACAAATACTCATTTTTATCATCATTCAATCTTGAACACAATGCATAATTTTCTTGTTGCAGCTTACCACTACGACTGCCATCCTTCTTATTAAAAGAATGGGCTACAATATGACCTATTCTTTCACAGTAATGGCAAGCAATACCTGAATTTTTAGAACCTCTATTTTGCCATCCACCTCTTTCTTTAAAGCTTTCCCTGCCTCTAGAATTACCATAACCTCCTAAAATTTGCATATCACCAAACTATTGATCTAACCAATTTTCCTAGTTACTACTAGCATGATCCATACCACAACCTCTTGAAGAGGATCTGCCACATCTTCTTCCTGAACTTGAGCAAAAATCTTGGACCTACTGACTAATTTTTTCATATGATTCACCTTGCATATTGATCTCTTCAATAATCATGAGAGGGACCAACTTGTCAAAATCTAGAAATGGCTTTCATGCATACACAAAAGTAACAAAAGATTTTTAGGCCTTCTCATTATTAAGGCCACCAAAGTAGATGAAACCAAATCATCATTTTCATGCATTGTGTCAATAGTTGCTAAGGCATTTACAAAGCTTCTAACCTTCAAAATATACTCATTTACAAATATATTCCCTTTCCTCAAGGTATTCAACTCTTGCTTGAAGTGAATCTTTTGTGTCTTTGTATTTATTGAAAATATGTTTTGAAGGTTGTCCAAGTTACATGTGAACTTTTTGCATTTTTGATATGCCCCTACATAGTGTTACCAAGATTGAAGATAGCCAATAAATTACATTTTTGACTTTCGTATTCCATTCTATCCTCACCTTTAATTCTTCTTTGCAATCTCAAGATTACTTAGCTCTAGTTCCTTTTCTTCACTTGAGACAAAATCGTAGAGACCTTTTTCAATAAGGAAGTTCATCAAATAGAACTTTCAAGATGGATACTTATTCTTGTCTAGCTTCTCGATAACCAACAAGCAAGTCTTCTTCAACCTTTCACAAAATGTGCATATCAACACACTAGATAGCCTTTTTCATTGACTGCTCAACAATACATATAATTTGTAACCTATTTGCATATAAAACTTATGTTTACTTCATGACAAACATCTTAGAACTCACAGATTCAAAATTTGTAACTTATACTCCTGAAAATGGTCGACACAACCGAAATTATAGTATTCCTTGAAACTGTTGTTTGCAATCTTACAGAGCTAAGATGGGGCCCAAAATGGGCCCAAATGGCCAAAAGCATAGCAATTATCTACAAAATATGCATCGTTCTTCTTGCACACTGAATCTCATAGTAATTTGAGATTTTTGTTGTGCCCTACTTATAGTGCATTCACAGACACTATCCAAGGGAAAGACAAAGAGAATGGGAGAGCTTCTTATCGATTGCTTGCGTGCTTGGATCCTTGCTCCTTCTCCTTCACTTTAACCTTCAAAACTAGTCTCTCTCAATGGCATTGCTTTGATATCATGTCAAGATTTGCATGGTGGGGTGATTTGCTTGTGCTATTATGCCAAACACACACAATACACATAAGAGAAAGCTAACTCAAGAGCACAAGAAGAGAGATGGATGCCAAAACATTTTCTTGCTAGTTTTTCTTTCTTCTTTCTCATACAATACAATATACACATAATGCATAATTGACTATACTAATTGACTAGTCCTATAACAATGACAGTTGTAGGTAGGCGTATAAAACCAAATATAATAAGTGATAAGTCGGTCATGAGGATTATAATGATGTAATGTGCTAAGAGTAGATATATGAACTCATCTAACCAGGCAGTCCATCATCAATGCCTATACGTGCTGAGCTTGCCATCTCACACATACCTCCTCAATAATCCTATCACCAAGAGCGGTGCATAGGGATATATTAATCAACCAAACTATAGTATTTATTACCTTAGCCCAAAATGTATGAGGTAATCCTTTATAACTAAGCATACCATGGACCCTCTCTCGAATGGTTTTATTCATGCACTCTGTAACACCATTTTGAGGTGGGTTATAAGAGCGGTCAATTGAGGTTAATACCCTAATCATCACAAAATTTCTCAAAAGCACGTGAAACATACTCGTCCCCATTATCAAATCTTAGGTATTTCAACATATATTCAGGCTAGTTAGCAATGAAGCATTGAAACATGGCTAGAACCTCTAACTTCTACTTTATAGGATAGGCCCAAACTATATGCGATAAGTCATCAATAAGTATGACAAAGTCCTTAGTACCACCCAAGGACTAATAGGGAATGAGACCATAAACATCCGAATGAACAAGAGCCAATGACTCACCTATGCATGTAGAACTAGACTTTTGATACTGAAAATGAGTCAAAAATTTCATTTATTTTAGTGATATGTGCCCATTGTGGCAATGCCATAGAGATACATGAGGGAGATCAATAATAGCCAATACATTATCATTGGACCCAGAGACTATCAATCTTGGCACCTCTACCAAAAATGAAATTTCCACAAGTGATTTTCCATGCAAAACCACCACAATAAATATGATATCAAGCATCATCCAACTATCCTCCAGAGATAAGGCTTTTGGTCAAAATTGATACATGATGTATATAATGGAAAACAAAGGAAATACTAGTGGAAAATTGCAAACATACATCATTTTACCAACAATATCACATACATGATCATCTCCCAAGTGTATGGAACCAACAATAATATGATGAATATAGAACCAACTACAATGTGGAGTCACATGAAAGGAAATACCGAATCAAGTAACCAACACTAAGAGAATAAAGGCTGACTTTTAGCCAACTATGTGGCACCGACCGAAGAAGAAGCCAAAATATAATTATCTAAAGTGTACTCAAATGCATTAATCTCATCAATCTTGATAGTAAACTTAGTAATATACTAATTATTAGATATTTTAGCATTATATTGCACTTTGTCTTTGCCTTTCTCATGCCTATCCTAGCTCATTGTATGGCACCATGGCCATATATGTCCATACTACCTACAATAATGACAATTAAGGGAAGACTTAGGATCACATGACTTATTGCAAACCTGCCCATGAGGTCTACACTTGGGCCTATTCTATTGTGAATCTCTACTACGCTGGTCATAACTAATCCTCAATAAGCAAGGCTCCTTCTACATCAAATCATTTAAAACCATCCTCAGGAGAATTAATGCTAATAGCAGTGCAAAATTTGTATCCCAAGGTTCTCAAAGAGTGACAAGCAAAAATATAGACTTTATGTTATCATCAAAGATGATTTAGTGCAAGTTGGCTGCAAATAGAGTGAAACTCATTCAAATGAGTAGACATTGGAGTCCCTTCCTTCATAAAGCCTATAAATTTCTTGACCCAGTACAACTATGAAGCAAGGCTTTGCTTATCATGAAGATCACATATTTTCTCCCATAACTGCCATGCACCACCTTCAATATTAATGACATTAAAGTATAGTTACTTAGACAATTACAAAATGATAGTGGACTTGCATAGCTCATCAAGGTCATCCCAAGTGTTAGTATCCATATATTTGGGCTTTATAACTTTGCAAAATGATAGTGGACTTGCATAGCTCATCAAGGTCATCCCAAGTGTTAGTATCCATATCTTTGGGCTTTATAACTTTGCATTTCGATGGAACCTGCTTCTTTTGTACAAAAACTTGCCATATCTAGGTCTTCCAATAGTTAAAGTTATTTCCATCCAGCTTATCAATGTTAAAGATGGCACTATCCCTAGAGACATTAGAAGCACCTACCATTATGCCTTTTAAAAAAAGAGAGAATGCACTGCTATAATAATAGTAAATTATCCCCAAAACTAAGCTAAAGACTAATGCAATAGGGGGAAAGCAATCCAATGTATTACTATCCACAAAGTAGAGATATTAGAGTGCTTCATACAAGTGTCTACTCTCAGTAAAATAACTCAAAATCAAATCCACTATGGGGAAAGTCCAAATAGCAACATGACTTACAATGCAACTAGCAATGTCCAAGAGAGAGCATGTAACTCCAAGTACCAAATACTATCAAAGAATCCAAAAGTGTTGGATAGAAATGCATCCCAATAACCATGGGGTAACCATGTACATAAGCTAACTATGCATAATAGATCTCTAAACAATTATGAGATCTACCAAGCTAAACTAACTCACTGCTCATGTGAATAGTGAAGCTTAGTACATAATGAAGCATGTATCCATGAGTAATTGATAATTTGTCTGACAGGAGCAAGTACAAGAGAACCAAATATCAAATAAAGATCAGTGCACTATGGTCAATGAATGCATAGACCAAGCTTTCATAAACCAATGAGCATATAGAGAGATCACACGAGCCCCAAAGGACAAGCTCTATAATACAAAATCAAAAATACTCCCACTGAGAGCAAATTGAAATAGCCAAGAGCAAAGCAAGCTCAATGCATATACATCATAGTATCTAGAAGCCCAATAAATTGAAAGTAATACATCTAGGAGCATATGAATGACTAGCATGCCACTTTTTGGTTCCCAACTCGTGGTGCTAAAGAGTTCCAATATGGACCAAAGTCCATCCTTTTAGAGGCTCCAACATCATCTAGGATCACTAGAGATGCAGGTCCCAGCTCATGCTAAAGTGGGTGGATGAGCAACAATTCCAAGTCAAGCATGAAGGCACTATGGACAATCCTATATCCCTTGATGTGGCATACATATAGCAAGTATAGGATGTAGATGGTCTAGCCAATGTGCCTCAAGTTATAATTATAGCTTTAGCAATAGCAATAGCATATCAGAAAGGCACTTAGCAGTAGGAAACATAGTAGCAAGTTCTAGAAATGCAGATGGATTGACCTCATCCTAGTAGTACTCCTACTAGGTGAGGTTCTACTACTAGTAAGCTTGATTTCAAAACCCACCTAGAAATACTGAGGAGTTCCCCAATGCAGTGTGAAGTGGACTCAGGAGGAGTCATCTTCCCAAACTATTGATACTGGATCTTGAGCCACCACCACTATTGCCCAAATATTAACTAAACTTGGCCCACTCCCTAGTCCTAGCCCCTTTTTAACTTTTTCGAAGGAATTTGATTCCAAGTATGCCTAGTGTTGGTGTTGACTATTGTGCAAGCATTGGACACGCTATGAGTGAAAGTGGTGGTGGTGCATCACAAGAGAATGTAACCCTTTGAGAGCATTTATGTCACCAACAAGCAATGTTCTTGTGAGCAGCAGCAATGCCTCTGCCTACCACAAGCCACTTAGTTAGATTTTGCAAATTCCATCCAGAAACAACTCACTAAGGCCAAGATAGAGGTCATAGTACTATGATTGCAGTTGGTTAGAGTAGAAGTGGATGCTCCATCTCTCCTAATTCTCTGGAGGCACTACAATTGTCCTTCTAGGTGAAAATCCAAGATGACTGGGATGAGGCCGTGTGGCGATCTTTGGTAGGTTTGCATGATCCATGCTTTGCACTCTCATTTCCTTCGATGAAGATGACCCAGATGTTGATGCACATTCTTAGCACCAGAATCTTGTGCAAATGGGTCTCTCAAGTTCCTACTTCAATGACTACCATAGCTTTAACTTTAGTTCTAGCTCACTCCTTCTATGTGGTTCGGGGCCCAAGTGGAGATAGTTCTGAGTTTTGGATCTCATTTCAATACTCTTTGGATCTAGCCCAATCTGGTAACCCCAACCCCTGCTTTGACTTCTCACGCTACCTCAAGAGCTGTTACAAGCAAAGGAAAAACACCGACACTAGAGGAGCTCGCTATTAGTGATGATGAAGATCGTCCACTTTTGTTACCTTTTCAGATATCTTTGATTGTCCTACTTGTGGTAGTTCGGATAATCCAAAGTTGGAATTGTTGATGGAGCATAGTCAAGTTTTGGAGGGGCAGATTGTTGATCTTTTCACCACCCTCCATTCTCTCATTTAGATTTGTCATGATTAAAATTTCAATGTGTTTTTTTAATATTTTTGCATGTGAATACCCCTTTTTGATACCAGACACCTCATTTGGATCATTGATCCTATTTTTGCTATTGTTGTGTCCACTTTTTTTTGCGACTTAATCCGATATATGAATTTTTTGGAATAAAATTGTTTCGTGCTTTTGCACGTTTCGCACTCCACGTGTGCTCGCGTGCATGCCTATTTTTGCTTCTTGTCATGCATCGACATGTTTACAATGCATTGCATTTGCTTGTCCGTATTTCCCCACATAAATTTGGTTCCCTAGTCTTGTTGGTCTGTATTCTTCCTTGATTTTCTCTCTGTGGTGGTTTTGCAGGAACTCCTTTTCTTGTTCTTGGTTTCTATGTGTGGTATACCCTGTGTAGTCTGAATGGCACCCCCACCACTAGTGGTTCAACATGTTCCACTACCACTTCAAGACTATTCCTTGTTGTTCGTGGATATTGATTGTATTCGTCTAGCTGGTCTTCATTCTTTTGTTGCCCTCAATTCCCACCTGTGGATGCTAGACTCTATTATTCCTTTTTGGAGTCCTATAAAAAGCATTTAACTTGATGTATAGTTGTAGCTTCTATTTACCATCTCCCAACATCAATGAAGCCTTGCTTTTACCCCTTTTTACTTCTCTTGTTCCTAGTGGCAACCATCTGTTATCAACAACAACAGAGGAGATTGTTGCTCTTCTTCAAAAGGAGACTTCTACCCCCTTGGTGCCCAACAAAGTCAATACTAGTTCATGGGTATTAGTGGGGGCTAGTATCTCTTCTCCTATTGGGAAGTAGTTATGCTAATTCTTACAAGATCACTTTATGTCTAGCAAGCCCGTTCCAAAGCGCATGTCTAATGAGATTTTTATTGCTTCTATCAAGATCCTTGAGGGTGTGAAGTTTAATTGGGCACAGTTCCTTTTGATAAAGATGGATCAACATTTTCAATGAGTTAAGAAAGGTTTGTTTACAAATGTTTCTTACGGGGCTTTTCTTCAAAAGGTGATTTACGCTTAAGCCTCTCCTTGTGGTGTTCCTATTCCTGAATTTGATGATACTCTTGTGCAACCTCCACCTTTAGTTCCTTCCCCTCCTCCAACATAAGAAAGTTCTGATGAGGAAGATGAACCTCCTACCAGGGTGATCCATAGGAAATGTTCTCACCTACTTTTTCCTATTTTGTTCCTGTTCTTGATCCTTCTCCTGCATAGGCTCCTGTGCCTACTGTTTCTACTAGTTCCCTTCCTATATTCCTTTCTTGTACTACTAAAATATTTGTAGCATAAATGGATAGGAACCTTGACCCTCAAACCCCATCATTATTTGAAACAAAATTGTCTAGGCCCATGCTTTCATAGATAGTCTCCTATGTTTAGGAAACACTCGAAACAATGATGACTTTTTCTCTCCAAGCTGTGTATACAAGAGTCTGTACGTCTTTGCAAGAAAAGGTGGATTCCTTGACTAGTCAATTAAGTAGAGCTTTAGAGGATTTAGTGCTAGAACGAGCCACTCTAAGTGATATTCACAAAGAGACAAGCAAAGTTACAAATCTGTTGGATAGTTAGAAAGCAACCATTGCTTTGATGACAAATAAGTTGCTACTAAAGATGTTCAAGCCTTCTTGGCATATAAGCACGATTCTGCCCTATCTAAGATGGTGGTTTTAGCTTCTAAGCTTGGAAATTGTGAGGGTGAGTTATGACATTTCAAAGACACTATTGTGGCACAACAAAAAACAATTGAGGAGTTCAAATGTAAATTCAATGAACTCTTTGTTCCTCCCCTTACTCCTATAGCCTATTCTGTTCCAACTTCTATAGAGGAGCTTGAAAGCCTAAAGTAGCAAGCCAAATTAAGTGATGCTCTTTTTGCTAATGTGGGTCATATTCAATAATGTATTGATTATTTACATCAAGACTTCCTTTGCTTTGCTGATCTTGTATTGCCTGCCTCTATCTTTTGGATTAAATACCAACAATAAAAGTTTACCTTGTATATGTCTCTTAGCACTATTAATTTAGAAGCACCAAAAGAGAGGGGGTACAACCTTTGGCCTACTGATTTACTGAAATTAATTTTTGATTTTGCTATGGATGATTTAGTTTGCTATGAGGTATAGTTATTGTCATTCATGTATATCACAAGAGACTTGCAGATTCTCGATGAGGAGAAGATCAATCTTTATGTGGGGGATGTTATTCTACAAACACCCATTTATGTTCATTCGGTGTAGCGTAGACTCTTGGACAGATTGCAAACATATGTCTAGATGACTTCATGGTACAAAGGTTATATTTGATATCAACCTTTAGAGGAGGATATGCTGGTTTATCGTCAATGGTAGAGTACGTTTTTTAAATCCAATATCCAACCCTTGTGCTCACAAGTCATTTCTTACATTGTAGAAAATCTTTTTTTCCTTTCAAGTCTTTAACTATCGATCTTCTATTTATCCAATTGATCCTATTGATCTCCTTTTTTATCAGAATATGCCTCAACACCTTCATGTTTATATCTCCTTCTGACCACTAATCATGATTCCCTCCCTATGCTTTCCTTTACTTGTGCATTATCTCCTCATATCCCTATATTTATCCCTTGCTCATTTATCACTAAATCTATTGTGATATCTATTCCTTCTGATTCTCTCGTTGTTCACCCTATTCCATCCAATTTTTTTGTAGAGTCTCTTCAGATTTTATTGTTTTCTTTCCCTCCTTTTCCAATATCCCTATCACCTAATGTTTCCTCTTTTTATGATTTATCTTATCCTCCTCTCCGTTTTTCGACTATGATTCCCTTACCTTAGCCTTATAATTATATAAACTTGCCTGTGCTATTAGTCATGGATACTAGTGGATTTGACAGTGATATACTCTGTCATTGACAATGGACTTTATAGAATTCTTTGATAGGACCAATATTTAATTGACATGTTATTTGAGGACCTTGGGAGACTTTGTCTGCATGTTCACATTCATATCTTTAGTTTTCTTGGACATATGCTCAATCAGATGATGTTTATGTGAGGTTGGCTGCTCACTTTTTTTGGTATTTAGCTTTTATGCATCAGTAGTCGCTCCCTCCTCTTCTTATCAATCCTATCCTAATGAGGATGTATTAGGAGCTCAGATGGATATACTATACTATTTTGCTCGAGAATGATTGGGTTTTTTTTTTTTGGGTATTGAATGATTGATTTTTGGTGGAATTGATGGTTTGAATGGTGTTTAAGGTATTTTGGTAAGTGTTGACATGGGTTAAATAAGTTTGATTAGCTCATGATGGTTTTTGAATGACTGGTGATATGCTTATATGTTTTATGCGCTCATTGTTTGATTTTATTAGGTTTGTTTTGCTTCAGTTTTGATTTATTTTCTTTGTGTTTGAGAGGTTGAGATGGTTGAAGAATGGTTTAGAGAATCATTGAGAGTGTATTGGATGGTTTTTGATGGATTGGATTGGTTTTAGTATGAGTTGTATGGTTTTTATGCTTTCTATTGTTGATGCTCTATTGAGCTTCTATTGATATTATGTATATCTTCTATTTGTCTTTTGCATGCTTTTGTAAGTGTTCTACTGGATGAATGTTTAGCTTGGGGAAGCTTTCTAATCTTGAAAATAGAATAATATAAGCTCAAGAGAGTTCGAAGAAGTGAAGATATAGCTAATGAAGACTTGAAGTGAAGACTAAAGTGATAGTGATAGTGGTGAAGCTTAAAAGGTCACTATGGTGTCTCTGATACCTCTTCATACTAGGCATACCTCTTAAGAGGTGTGTTCACAATGAAGAGAGGGTTATTGTGTATTATTTTATGGTATTGGATGAGGAATATGATGTATGAGTGATTGAGAGCATGTGTGAGAGTGAGATTGAGTGAAAGATAGCAACTTTCAGAGCATGAAAACAATGTATCTATATGAGAGATTGAGAGAAGCAAACTTTGAAACATGAATAATGAAATGATTATGATGAATTCCATTCAAAATTGAGTGTTCCCTTGTTCAATTCATTATTGATTTGTGATGACACCAAAAGAAGCATAAAAACAAGGCATAGATATACATCACATTTCTAGTTTTTGTAAAGGAAATAATAATCATTTTGTTGCAAAATCACTAAAATACACCTTACATGAGGGGGCCACATCCATAATAAATAAATGGTATACACAAAAGTGTACCTGCATGCATTTGTAAAAGGTTAGAAAGAATTGAAATGAGAAGGCTAAAGCCTTACGAATGAAAATGCATTAAAAAAATCAAAGAAATAATAAAATATGAAAGGTTGTGTATCTTTTGGGGAAAAGGTGGGGTGGAGTACACGACTGACTGATTATGTTCCTCTTTCTCTCCTTTCTTTCAAGATACACACATTCTCCTTTTGGATGGTGCCAAAATTTCTCTCTTCTCTCTCCTTTGTTTTTTATGCACGAATTCCTCTTTTCCTTTTGCTTTTTCTTTTGTGCATAATGGTTAAAGCTATGGATGAAGATGACGAATTTGTTCATTATTAAGAGAGAGATTTATGGTTTATGAGATTTTTGGAGAAGGAAAGATGAATAAGTCCTCCTTGCAATCTTCCATATTTCTTATACCCCTCTCCACCATACATCAAAGCAGTGATGCCTCTTGTTATCTCCTCCCTCAGTCCTTCCTTCCCCATCATTCCTAACTCATCCAATGCTAGCGACTCATGCTTCCCTACTCGGTAGGGCAACCATCGCAACCATCCTTTGACGATGGCCATGGAAGTAGTACCCCTCCTTTCCCCTTTGCTTCTCCTCTTGGCCTCTCCCTCCTCCACCATGATTGTCCACTCACCACATGATTTTCCTCCCAGCATGACCTCTTTCTCATCATCCCCCAAAGAATCCCATCTTCTTCAAAAGACTATCCTTTCCTCTACAACACTGTTTGCTTGGTTCCCCAACCACTAACCAAAGAAGAAGAAAGGAGAAGCATTAAGAAAGAAGGAAGAAGGAATTGGAGGAGGAGAGAAATAAGAAGAAGATGAAGTACATGGTATTTGAGGACTTCAAGTTGGGATGCAGCTAAGAAGGAAGAGAAGGACTCATTGGCTTCATGAGCTCCATAGATCTAATGCCGGCCATATCACAACTCCTGCCCTACTTCTTCATCTATCTGTCCCTCTCTCCCTCATCCTCCAGATGGTAGCCATGTCTGCTTTCTTCCCTTATCCCATCATATCCCCCAATCCTTAACCTAGAATATTTAATAAAATATTAATATGAATATTAAATTAATTAAGCACCCTTGTTCTTATGTTTGATCTTACCCCCTTTCTCATTTTCCCTTTCAATTGTGGCACTTCCTTCCATCCCTTAGCCCTTTTAACTTATTTATAGTACCTTAATATTACCACCGTACTTTTCTACATGTGGTGCTTCCCTCCACCAATGATCACCATCAGCCTCTCCTTCTACCATATATTGCTACCATCCCTTACATCTTCCTTCTTCTTTTTCTTTTTCCTCCAAGCAACAACCATCAATAAAAATGATAAGATAAACTAAAAGGAGTAAAAATTTTAAGAATCTAAAAGGATCAAAGTTTAGTAACCCTCCTAATCCATTGTTAACATTCAAAAGTGAAATCTCTTTACCAAAGCAAAATACTCTCTCAAAGCTCAACTCTATGCTTTCAAGAGTTTCCACTTTACCTTCATATATGACAACACTATTAAATACTCCATGAGAAGATACATAAAGATGAACCCCCACATTAGAGGATACATGAAGCTACATATAGAATCAAACCCTATTTTCTCAAGTGCCCCTTTGTAGCTACATGTAGGAGTAATATTTGTTTCTCTATTGTGATGGAGGAGTTGTACTTATGATCCCCTACTGAAGACTAAACCCTATCCTTCAACGAGTATATAAGTTTCTCAGTGTGGGAGTATGTTTGAGAGGTAGGAGTTCCCTTACTCTGGTGGTCATGGATTTGAAGTCCCATATCCTACTATGGCTAGGTCTCGTTATCAAAGTTGTTTTACTAACAATTTTGGAAGTGTTGTGTTAGACAGTGGTTCTTCTTTAACAAAGTTCACGAGGACGCTTCACATTTTAGTGTGAGAGGAAATGATGACACCAAAAGAAGCATAAAAACAAGGCACAAAGATGTTTATATATACATCACATTTCTAGTTTTTGAAAAGGAAATAATAATCATTTTGTTGCAAAATCACTAAAATACATCTTACATGAGGGGACTACATCTACATCCATCATAAATAAATGTTATACACAAAAATGTATGTGCATGCATTTCTAAAAGTTTACAAAGAATTGAAATGAGAAGGCTAAAGCTTTATGAATGTAAGTGTATTCAAAAAATCAAAGAAATGATAAAAATATGAAGAGTTGTGTGTCTTTTGGGGGAAGGGTGGGGTGGAGTGCACACCTGATTATGTACCTCTTTCTCTCATTTCTTCCAAGATACACACATTCTCCTTTTGGATGGTGCCAAAATTTCTCTCTCCTCTCTCCTTTGTCTTTTGTGCAGGAATTCCTATTTTCCTTTTACTCTTTCTTTTGTGCATAATGGTTGAAGCTATGGATGAAGATGACAAATTGTTCATTATGAAGAGAGAGATTTATGGTTTCTTTTTAGTTTTGAGTTTAGTGGTAGAGCCATACACATAGATTTTGTGTGCTTTGTCCTTGGTTTTGTGGTTGTTTCTGTTTGTGGGAGGGCTGCCTTCAATTTGTTGCTATGAAGAATGTGTGGTGATTTATAATAAATCCGTGGGAGTAATACCTATGATGCTACATACAAAGCTCCTTTGTTCTTGATGTTCTTTTTCCTTCTTTTGGTTTCCTAAAGCATGAAGAACAAGATTTTTGGTGAAACAAGATAGATTTTCTTGGAGTCTCTTCCTTGCATCTTTGATGTTTCCTCTAGAGCTCCAGATCAAATCGAGGGAAGGAGTCAAGATGGCGGTGGCAACGTGCAGTTGATGGTGGCTTCTTTCATTTTCTTTCTTTCTATCTTCTTTTTATAAAAACCTCTATTTTAATCCCCCCCTCCCTTTAAGCCCCATTCATACGCGGGTTCTCGAGGACATTACAATAGCAAAAGCATAGCAAGTTGTAACCCACAATATTAGAACTTAGCAACAATAATGCCATGTTCTCTTGAGATGAGGACATTTGAATTCCTCTAAGGGAGAAAGGATATAATGTACCCATTTAGAGCCTATTTACTTAATGAAACCAACTTAGTTTAAAACTATCTCAATAGGCTAATAATAGAATTTTGTAAGTTTACTTCATTCTACATGCCACTCTATTACATTAGTTTTATCCTACTTTACTAGAAATTTGCAATGTATTTATTAAGTTGTGTGACAAGAATATATAATGTATTTGTATGTAGATTCACTTAATAAAAGATTTATTTACTTATTTTGACCATCTTGTAATTTTAAAAATGTCTCATAAATCCTCACAACTTTTTCAACATAATTTATTTCAACCATTACAATAATTTTACAAGTGATTGACCCATAAAACCTTAGTCTTTAGACATGAAAAGACATTAATTTTTCAAAACATGCCTTAGAAAAGTGAAACAAACTCATGAGGCCAATTTATTGTGAAAAACAGTCCAAAATTAAGAGAGACAAAAAAAATAATGAGGTGAAGCTTTTGTAAAACTTGAATAAGCCTAAAATGAGCTGACAACCCTCAAAATGATGACTCTAAACCCTGCCTATACTGTAGATGGAGTCAACTAATGAAGACATTATATATATATATATATATATAGCCTCAGTCTACATGATATAAACCACCTCTCCATTATAGAAAGCATCCGTTTTTTATCATCTCTATATCTCAAATCCACGTGGATCTCTATAAACTGAGGTTTAGTGATATAAGAGGTAAGGAATTGTTGAAAACTCAAAATGACAAGAGCATACTAAGTAAATTAACCAATCATGGCCATATACATCTCTAAAAGAGTGATCTCAAATCAGCTTCACTAGTCCTAAAGTGATTAGAGGCCTAAATGCAAGGCTATCAACCTTTATATAAATGATAGGAAGCTTCCAAAGGTGCAAATTAGTCTTGGAGAGAGCCTATGTGCTATGATACTCTTCTTGCATCTCCCTCATAGCTCTACATCAACCTTAACAATGCATTCCTAATCTAAAACTAGCACCTCAATGAGCTAGTTTGGTACAATTTCTATATAAAGTTACTTGCTATTAATTTGGGGTGATTCTTAGCTCTAATTTAGCTCAGTTTTTAGATCCAAACTATGATCAAAACTCTCCTGTGGGCAGCCCAAATCTACCCAAAATCCCTACATGTATCATTATCAGGTACTGTTTGATTACGCTACAACTATTCCCTAATTATCTATTAACTTTCTAGCTTGTTTAAGAGGTGTTTTTAGTGGAACTTAGTGAGGATTTTAGTCTAAAAGTCCTTTATTTTATTAGCAATGGTTCAAAAATTATGCAATTGATCGGGGTCCCATACATAGAGCCAATGGAATACTTACAATTAGTCAAAGGAAGGAAGCAAGATTGTGTGAGAAATTTTACACAAAATACTTTCACCCAAGCCGTAGATATAGTATAACCTGAAGAAGTCCCACTTGGATTAGAGCAAGTGGTTGTGACCATAAATGTAGCCTGGAATTTGCCTTTGCCACTCATGTATCAAGTACACAAGCAATAGTGTAAAATTAGACAATGGTACAATAATGTTAATTATAGAATTGATAATAGTAATTAATAGTCATATTCTAACAAGTAATATTTAATTAAAAGATAATTATAATATAAATTTAATTAAATATGATAATTAAGGACGAATTATGTTAAGTTAGTTACATGTAGAATTAATAGCTATTTTCTATCTTGCAAATTTTGCCACTTTTCCTTAAGTAATTTCTTTTTCCCAAATATAAGGGTTGTGATTATATGGTAAATTGTACGTTACAAATTTTTTTACTTCATGACTTAATTAATCAATAATTCTTCAAGGGTTATAATCTCGTAACTTTGTATCCAAAGAATTCAGTTTACTAATTATTTCCTCAAATTCTTAGCCAAGTTATAGTACAAAATTAAAAGTTTTAAATTTGAGAATATTCATAAATTGATTATCTTGAATTAAGAGTTCTAAATACTCCATTATTTTGGGCAGGTTTTGGGCATAGTTTAGGGCAAGGCCTTGGCCCAATTTGGGAAAAATTATATGCTCAGTTCTCAGCAAGATTGGACTTAGCCTATGGCTAGTGAAAAAATTGTAATACATTTATTTAGTAAAGGGTCTTTTGGAAAGG
Organism: Lygodium microphyllum; assembly: GCF_053477565.2. Lineage (NCBI taxonomy): Eukaryota > Viridiplantae > Streptophyta > Polypodiopsida > Schizaeales > Lygodiaceae > Lygodium > Lygodium microphyllum. Next base: position 1,628,676 of record NC_141157.1, on the reverse strand, counting down.
ATTGGTTTACATTATGTTCATGTACATATATTAAATTTCATAAAACAAACATGTGATTAAAGAGCTAATTAATAAAGTTGGGTATAAGCAGTGGTAGTAGGTAATTAAACAACTAAAGAATACCCTTGGGTGTGTGAGTGGGAAGTAGGTGATCAACTTTCTTGATGGATGTTGTTCTATAGATGGGTGGACCTGATTAGTTGGGTGGATTTTCAATAAATTTAGATCTACAACTAAGATAGGATACTTCCTAGGGCTAGGTCTTAGATCCATATACATCATTGTTTTAAGGGCTAAGTGTAAGATCATGCCTTATAGCCAAAGGGTTTGATGTTGTTGTTGTTGTTGTTGTTGTTGTTGTTGTTGTTGTTGTTGTTGTTGTTCTTCTTCTTCTTCTTCTTCTTCTTCTTCTTCTTCTTCTTCTTCTTCTTCTTCTTCTTCTCTCTCTCTCTCTCTCTCTCTCTCTCTCTCTCTCTCTCTCTCTCTCTCTCTCTCTCTCTCTCTCTCTCTCTCTCTCTCTCTCTCTCTCTCTCTCTCTCTCTCTCTCTCTCTCTCTCTCTCTCTCTCTCTCTCTCTCATTGAACCAAGTGCTATGCTTGTTTGCTTTGATTTTTGAGCAATCACATAGGTTACTTTAAATTGATACTAGACTACCACTTACATAGCCTCAATTGAGTGTAGGAATCCGAGGATCAAGTCGGTCACTTCTCCTGCAAGGTAGACCCAAAAGCTCTCTAATCAACTAAGCCTATGCATTCCATGGGATCTAGCTAATTTTGTGTAGAACACACGTTTGGGAAACTACCAAATGTTACTTCCTTGGTGTTCCATTCAAATACATGTTAGGTAGGAAGACAAGTTTAAGGATAAATAGACTAGCCTAAGGGTAGGTAGACTAGTTTGAATATGGGTAGACTAGTATAAGGGCAAGTAGACTAGTCTAAGGATAAGCAAACTAGTTTGAGGATAGCTAGACTAGCCTAAGGATGGGTAGACTAGTCTAGCATCAAAGTTGCGTGAGTGATTCCATTGGTTAAGGGTAAGATTAAGCAAGTTGGATATTGGATATGTTTTGTCAAGAAAGTGTGTTTACCTTATCTTGTTGCATAAGCTTTGGGTAAAATTCAACAAGTAGGCCAACCAAGATCAAGCTTGCTTGGTTGAGGTTCATTTTTGGTTAAGTCCAATGGCCTTGAGGAGCTCTTTTGGGACTAAGTGTTAGATTTAGTGGAGGAGAGTATGCTCAAGTAAGTAGAATGGGTTGATATTGGATTTCTTAGTAATAAGTAAGCCTAGGTGAGGTAAGCTTGACTTTGGATCAGTAGAAAACCTAAGTGAGCTAAATTTGAGCTCATATAAAGTCAAGCTCCAATAGGTAGTTTTCAATAGGCACAATATGTCTTGTCAAGTTAGTTACATGTAACTAGGTGTTACACAATATTCTTCAAAAGTCCCTTGAACATTCTAAGATTGGAGAGGATCTTCATTAACATTGTAATGTCTATGCTAAAACAATTTGGGGGAAAGCTAATTTTGGAGAAAATTCATGTATTTAAAGCTTTGATGCTGAGATTGGAGTATTGGATGAGTTACATTGGAGGTGGAACAAGGCTCCTATAGGGTATTTGCAGGCATATTGAATGGGATTTCTATTGGGGAAGACTTTTGAACAAGTTAGGATGAAATAGGGGCAAAACAATGAGCTATACCTCCTGTATACACAGTCCCATGACTATTAAAAACACGGCAGCGTTGACATTTGATGTTTGATGCTTCTTAGTGTATTGCCCGTTTGATGCCTATTGATGCCTGGTGATGCCAGGATGTTATGGGATGCTATGTCTATGATTTGGGACTGATTTGGAGAAGATTTGGGCATCGATTGAGCTTCATTTGACTGTGAATATGCTGTTGTAATATAGTGGACTGAAGCTCATTTACTTGGTGTATGCATTGGTTCTTGGATACGGGTGCTTACCGGCAATTTGAATGATCATACCAATGTATTTGGAGATTGTCAAATGCTCTTTTTTTTTGGTTCTAGAATACTTTTGAGCTTGGATTAGGCTCCGTCTTGGTCATCATTCACTAGAATTTGGATTGAGTTGGCATGCTTTGGACTGGTTTATGCCTATTGTCACTGCTTGACATTTAGGCCTCTTGCATTTATGCTTTAGTCAGATATGGCTACCACTTGGTTTGCCCATGCATGACAGGCACTTGGAGCTTCGTATTTGGATGTATTTGAGCATTTTGGACCTACTAGGCATTACATTTGGTTGTCAGTTACATGCTGTTTGAACCTTTTAGGCTTATGCTTTACAGGTCTAAGATAGCTTGGGATTTATGCTCCGGATATACCCTATTGGGATTTGGAATGTTTGATGCTATGTACTCGATGTATTTGAGAATTGCTTGGTCCATTTGCATGTGACTTTACTTCCAGTGGGAGCCTCTAGGCATATTTGGATGTACACAGAGTTTTACTTACACTTGAGCTTGAGCTTGTGGGCTAGTTACATGCATTTTCTTTCTTGAGAGCTTTATGTCTGCAATTAGTTTGTAGTGGGCTGATTTGATATGCCTATTGGGATAGCACCTCTTTCTATCACAGGTTTGTCAGTTTTGTATGCATCTTGGATGGTTATGGATTGAGCTTCTTGCTCTATCAGTTGTGCTTGTGCTTGGTCTCTTCTCTTACCCCGAGACTCATTACATGCATGACTTCTAGACCTATGAGATGTATCTTGCCTGACAGGTTATTGGTTTTGGTACATTCTTGCCCCTTGACACTCACTGTTTGATGTATCTTGCTATCTCGCAGTTGCATTGACATATATATCAGTGATTGCTTCACTTTGGGACAGTTTTACATACTGTTGTGATTTATTCTAGCAAATTGAAATCTACAGATTTTGAGCACTTGTATGAGGGTAATGCTTACTATTTGATGTTATCTTGGTCATATTTGGTGAACAAGTGGTTCTCTTGGTGATATCCACTCTTTCGGCCAGTTTTAGCAGTGGTTTTAGTGCATTTTCTGCTAATTAATTACAACAACATGCAATTTTGCATTTTTGCATTTTTGCTTTGATTTGGGATAGTATGATTGGCCATCTGAAAGACATAGCTCTCTTTAATATTGCCAAGTTGGATGCTACCCACTATGGATATTTGACTCATTGCATAAGAATCAGACTTAGGATTTGGTTTCCTTGCCTCAGGGTAAGAAGGCTTTGACATGCAAGTGGGTGTACAAGCTGAAAAGTATCCCTGGACACCCCAAGCTGGCATACAAGGCTCGATTGGTTGCTAAGGGCTTTAAGCAGGAGCATGGTGTTGACTTTGATGAAGTCTTTTCTTGTGTGGTCAAGATGACCACCCTACGCTTAGTCTTGGCTTTGGGTGCACAGCTTGACCTGGACTTGTACCAAATGGATGTTAAGACGGCTTTTTTACATAGGGACTTGCATGATGAGATTTACATGGAGCAACTTAAGGGCTTTGCAAACCCTGGCAAGGAACACCTAGTGTGCAAACTAAAGAAAAGTCTATATGGCTTGAAGTAGGCACCTAGGGAATGGTACCATAAGTTTGATGCCTCTATGTGGATAACATGCTTTTAGTAGGGATAGCTCATGAGGAGCTAGATGCTCTTAAGGCTCAGCTTAAGAAGAGCTTTGAGATGAAACATCTGGGACATGCCTCTCATATACTTGGTATGTGCATTACACATGATAGATCTCAGGGACTACTCTATCTGTCATAGAGGGAGTACATTCATAAAGTACTTGAGTGCTTCTGTATGCAGGATGTTAAGCCTATTGGCTGTCCATTACCTTCTCATGTGAAGGTTTCATAGGCCGATTGTCCACAGATAGATGAGCAGAGGGCCGAGATGGCCAAGATTCCCTATGCATCAGCTGTGGGCAGTCTTATGTATGCCATGATAGCCACCTATCCAGATATTGTTTTTGCAGTTGGGGTTGTGGCACGTTATATGGATACACCTAGCAATAAACATTGGGATGCCATGAAGGGTATCATGAGGTACCTGAAGGGCACAACATATATGTGTATTTGCTATGGTAGCCAGGATACAAGAGTCATGGGGTACACTGACTCTAATTATGCAGGACATGCAGATAGTAGGAAGTCCACTTCTGGCTATGTGTTCACTTATGTTGGAGGGGCTATCTCTTGGATGTCCAGGGCACAGAAAAGTACGACCCTTTCTACTACAAAGGCTGAATATATTGCCGCCATAAAGGCTTGCAAGGAGGCTATTTAATTAGGCCTGATTGCAAACCTTGTTATGACAGATGCTATGCCTACACTACATTCGGATTCTATGAGTGCCATTCAGTTGGCCAAGAATCCAATCTTCCATGTGAAGACGAAACAAATTGAGGTGAGGTATCACTTCATGTGCAAGATCGTTGAGGACAAGTCTATTGACCTTGTCAAGATTCCGACTGAGCAGAATCCTGCAAACTTACTTACGAAGAGCCTCACTACAGAATGCTTTGCCTTCCTCAGGAGATTGCTCAGGAGATTGATGGGTGTTGGATGAGATGACGTCTTTTTTCCTCATCCTATTGTACATGTGTACATGTTGTACTGTCTTTTCTTTTCTTTTCTCTCTCACTGGGATAGATTCGCCTTTAAGTGGGAGGTTGTTGGGGGTAAAGGTGCCTCCGCCTAGCCGCCCATGTATTATTACACTTTACTACACTGACAGTATGTGCCACTGCACACTGTAGGTGGCGGTGCCCGTCACAGTCATTCTTTATTCTTTTAGTGACAGTTTGAATACATTGTGGTTGTTGGAGTTCCCACTTTGAGTTTCTCTCTCTCTCTCTCTCTCTCTCTCTCTCTCTCTCTCTCTCTCTCTCTCTCTCTCTCTCTCTCTCTCTCTCTTGCTCTTGCTCTCCATCTGCCATAGCTCTCAGTGCCAAGCTTCTTCCTCCTAGGTTCTACTTCCCTTTCATCAGTGTGCATATGGAATTTCTTTGTCCAATCAGGAGGTTGCAAGATGGATGCTTCAATCAGACATTACTTTAGAGTATTGAAGGCATCCTCACAATCATCTGTCCAATTAAACTATGTATCTTTCCTTAGGAGCTTATGCAAGGGAAACATCTTTATTGCAAAGTATGCAATGAACCTCTTATAATAGCCCACATGGCTAAGAAATCCCCTCAACTATTTCAGATTGGTTGGCACAATTAGAGTTACAATCTTCTCAATCTTAGCAAGGTTTGTTGTTATCCCTTGTATAGAGACAATATGGCCCAAAGAAGAACTCCTGAAGAGACTCCAAAGATGTATTTGTGGGGGTTGAGGGAGATCCCATACTCCTTGCATCGATTAAAGAATTGTCCCAGGTGTCTCCAGTGCTCATGAATAAGGCTACAAACACAAAAGTCATCTAGGTATACCTCAATGAAATCATACATGTGATTTTGGAATGTGGCCATCATCACTCTTTGAAAGGTAGAAGGGATGTTAAAAAGCCCAAGTGACATCTCTCTATAAGCATAAGTTCCCCATTCTGTTGTGAAGGTTGTTTTGGACTTGGTTGTACCTGTTGAATCCATCCAGTAGAGAGTAGAGCTCATGTCGAGCCACATATGTCTAACAGTTGGTTTGTGAAAGGAATAGGGAAATGATCTTTCTTTGTCTTGGAGTTCAACTTGCAAATGTCCACACATATTCGTAACTTTTCATCAAAGCTGAGTAAATTGGATTCATGTGCCTCTGTCTTTGCCTCACAGGTTTGGCATCAGGCTCTAGGTCAATATGATGCTGGCACACCATGGGATCAATCCTCTTTAGTTCTTTATATGACCATGCAAACATATCCAAATTCTCCTTTAGTAGGTCACGCAAGATTGACAACTCCTCTTCTGGAAGATTGGTACCCACCTTCAAGTGACATCCAGTGCCATCTGCATCCTTAAAAGTTACTTTCTTTTTACCTTCCACTTCACGGATGAAGGTCCCATGGACTACTTGTGGGTATAGATCCAACAACTTCTTCTTCAAGAGAGTGGCCTCCTCATCTTGTTGATGTTCCATTGGAAGCAACTTCTTCCTTCCATGGGGACTCGACTAGCTCTTTGGGATGCTGAAGTGGTACCATGGCTATTTTTGATTTTATGGGAGAGTTAACTATCTCTTGAATCAAGGACTCATCTTCTGAGGACGCTTCTAGGAATGTCACATAATAGGAACCATCTGAGTTCTATTTGGGTTGCAAGACTGGTGTTTATTGGCAAGGTGCATCATCATCATCCTTTATTGAGAAGGGAAAATTAGGAAAACAAAAGCCACTACTACATTAGGGGAGTTTTGAGGTCTCGAAAATGCCTTTTAGGATGTGGAGAGAGAGTGCTCTAGACCAATAGGAGCAAAGCCTCCGTAACGGAACTTCTATTTTAAAAAAAGTAAAAAATCATTTTACAAAAATATATAAATATAATAATATTACGAATTTGTATTTTTATTATTTATTTTTAGTCTCTTATATTCGTGATTATGACATCTTTTACATTAATGGTATAGAGTCTCGGCTACTTTTATTTAATGATATATCTAGATCAATGATAATAAGTGATGTAATCTAAATTCAAATTAGTGAAAAGCATGGCACTCAGTTTTTTCCCTCCTTTCTTTTATTCCTCTATTGTTTTTCCTTCCGTTGTGGTAGCCTAGTCCTCTCTCTCTCTCTCTCTCTCTCTCTCTCTCTCTCTCTCTCTCTCTCTCTCTCTCTCTCTCTCTCTCTCTCTCTCTCTCTCTCTCTCTCTCTCTCTCTCTCTCTCTCTCTCTCTCTCTCTCTCTTCTACCATGGATACAGAAATTCAACCTTCAACAAGGCGTCCAAGCTCCCAAATCACATCCATATGAGTGTTTAACTCATTCGAAACTGATGGAAGATGGATTCCTACTATCATTAGCAAAGGTAGTTAGATCACCATGCAACAAGCAAAACGTGGAAAAAGGCAAAGACATGAGAGCTCGTTTATCTCTGCTTGGAAGGGCAAAATCCGAGATTTTAAGATTGGAGCAAATAAGAATAGCATCAAAGAGGTTTTTCCTTTCTTAAACATGGTTTAGGTTTTTCCATTATAATATTTGTTTGTCTTGTAGATGTCTATCCCTCTAATCTTGAGGAATGGCAACCAGTGGAGTCTATTGTTGATGTTATTGATGTTATACATAGTTCAATTGGAGAAGAAATGTATAGAGGCAGAAAGAAGACAGAGCTTGCAGAGAATGGAATATTCTTTTATGACCATTCTTATGTTATTCCTATGCGGCATTGCCAATGGGGGATCAATAAACCTCCTTCCTTCCAGATTTTTCAAGCTTTGAGTGGCCTTTGCCAAGTCCAGCTACTAGTGAGGGCTATAGATGTAAGATATTTTCTGAGATCTAGAAAGCATTAAAATCTAATATCTCAAGTAGGCTAAGCAAAGTTACTTTGTTTATTCCTATTAATATATTTATTGATTTCTTCTCTAATATGGAGATAAGAAGAACAAAAACCATGCTTTCAGTGAAGAGACTAACATATGATCATGTCATACAATTTGTTGATGAAGGATGGGATACAAGGACAAAATGAAAAATTATATGTAAGATAGATCAAGACTCTATAGCTTGTAAATATATGATTGCTACTCAAAATTTTATCCTTAGCTTTTACTATAGTCGATGACATTTTGTTGGTAGTAGTCTAGTTGCTTTAGACCATAATCTTGATGATTTCAGCAAAGATCCTAAAGTGGATCTTGATATTTGGTTCAACGAGGATATTATTGCAACCTTAAAGATCAGAAAATCATGTACGCTACATCAAGTGAGGATGGATTTACAAAATGAAGACATTGAACTACCATGCTCCTTCGTATTCCAACTTGACAAGAAACGAGTAAGTTTTCACATCATATTATATCTACTTAGATGTATATCAAGATCTCACTTCCTAACTAACAAACATTTGTAATTTATTTTTTGCAGATATCAAAAAGGAGAGAAAAGAATATACACTGCAAGGACATTTAAGAAAAGATATATTTACTGTCAAGATAAAATATATGTAAAAATTTTATAGCAGATGTCTATCTGCCATCTCTATGAGATATACAAGGGCTGAAGGGCAAATTTCTATATATGAAGGCTTACAATGCGATATGGCAAAGCTATTTCTTTTTTCGAGAACTATCCTTTCTAGGAGTCCTTTTGCCTTTCTTTGATGCCTTGGGTATCGAAGGTGTGGGTAAAGGTGTTGAAGCTGTGGCTTCACCTTCCGTGGTTATATGCATCGCATCTCCTTCATTGTGTAAATCCCCACCAATCTCTATTGTTGGTTGTATACAATTGACCATTATATACTTCAAGAGCTTTGCTCTGACATACCAAACATGCTCAAATGCATAGCAATCCTTCGAAAACTGTCACACATTTATAGAAAAAAGAGTTTTAGTTCATTATTGTTCTTACAATAGACTATATTTTTATCATCAATGGACTATTTGCAATGAATATCTATCTTAAAGTTTAGCATCTTTCATATTACCTTTACATGTTTATCATCATTAAGATAAACGAAGTTAACCATTCTTCTAGCATTTGCAATCACCCTCTAGCCACAAGAATGGCTATCATCCTGATGAGGACACTGCAACCACCAACACAAAGTAAAACTATGAAATTTACAGATGGTAGTTCATAGAACAAATTTTTGTTTCAATTATTTTAATCAATAACTTACCACAACTTGTCTATATTGCATTGTTGCAAGCAAATCAGACAGTGTAGGGAGCCTTTCTCTAGCTCTTTAATTAATCTTTTTGCACCTCTATATATAAAATATATTGAAATTTAGAATACTTACAAAAAAAAAGAATTGAAATATCAAGGAGCCCTTGGATAATATAACTTACAATTTAGCATTTCCATGGCTTTCTTTCATAGAGTTGATTAAAAAACATTGCTTATCCACATAGTCTATTGCAATCAAGCTCCAATGAGAATTGAAAGCAATCATATCTCAACAAATTAGTAGGATAAAATCTCAAAAACTCTAATAGAGTATTGAATCACTTACTTTTCATTATATGGAATTATAAGGAGCTCCAAAGTATCGAAGTCAATTAGATTGAATCACTGCTCAACAAAACTTGTATCAAGCTCGTTCCTCATAAAGTATGAGATAGATGGATCAAGAACCTCAATTTTTTGTTGCATATTCAAAGGAAACTCATGCATTACACACCTAGAAAAGGCATAGAAATAGTGAGTATAAACAAGAAAAATCTTATTGTTAAAAAAATATCAAAAAGTAGAAGTAATTATGGGTGGATATACCTTAGGCTATCAAGAATAATACTGCCATTTATTTCTCTTCTTTTATCCTTAAGAATCTGAACACAGGCAGCATTAAAGGAGATAATCTCAGCTCTTTTGCCTAACTCACTAGGTAAGAAACAAAACACATTGAATTCTTTTGGATTAGCTACTTCAAGAAGGGTGGCCAGTTCATTTTCAAAGGGCTCTAGTTGCTCTAGTTCCCTTTCTCCAGCCCTTTGCCTCCTATACTCTCTCCATTTATTTGCCTGTTCATCTTTAGCTTTCTCCTCTTTTTTATGTTGCCTTGTATCCCTCTCATGGGTGACATCCTCAACCTTGGGACCAGAATCATCTTTCTTTCTACTAGTTGGGGGCACATTAAGGATATTAAATGTCTTCTCATCAGTGAGGGGAATTGGCTCAAGGACCTTTGAAAATCTATATCTTAGCCTCCTAAGAATTACCATGTCCTTGTCCATGAGTGTGAGCCTATGAGCATGAGCAGCACAAATATAGGAATCTTGAAAAAACTCAACTAAAAAATCCTATGTGGCTTCCTGTATACAATTAAGGGCTATTCTTGTCCATCTGAAACTATCAAAACTATATTTGTCACAAATCTCCCTGACAAGCCTTTGAAAAGACTGCCTTGGAATTGCATTGTTAAGAGCTTTTATTGCCTTTCTAATCTCCCTTAGGCACCTGACATTTTGAGAAAACACTCTCTTTGGCTTTGACTTTCAAGAGAGCTTCTGAGGCTTTGAAGATTGATGAATCTTTGATGCTAAACCCCTAGGATCAATCTTCTCCTTCCTTGCTGTTGCTTTAGTCCTAACCATCTGCCAAAAAAAGACATATTACTTCTTGTCCAATGAAATGTGAGTTTCAGAAGAGAGACCTCCTTGCAATATGTTATTTTCGTGTTTCACTAGACAACACATAAGTAGCAAAATAATCAACAAAACTAAGGAAAACAAAACATTAACCTAAGGAATACCATAACAATTACCTACAATCTCTACACCATTAAAGCCATAGAAGTAATGTTATAAAACATTAAGGGAAAGATAATTCTTTATAGTACCACCAGATTATATCATAGACATGAACTTTTCAAACGTGAGTCAAAGGAAAAATGCAGAAAACCATACCTTGTCTCGCGCTTTGCTAGAAAAAGTCCGTTTAAAATCAATTTTGTGAATAACCCCGGTGAAATGCGAATACGTTCTTCACAACCACATCTCGAAGACCCTGCTGCATGACCACAAAAATGTGCTACATGACCACGAAAATGTGAAACAAATTTGGCCGTTGTTTTCCTTTATTGGGGGACTTTTCTAAAAATTGATGATACATGCATTAATTGGCGGTATGTTGAGTGAAACACGTGAGACGTATTTTGAGATATTGTTATCCCCGAAAAAAGGGAGTGCGCACGTATTCTGAGATATTTCATGCAGTGTGTTAAGTGGAACACGTGCGCATGTATTCTGAGATATTTCATGCGTGCGAAAATATTGGAAATTTCCTCGAAATTTGTGGTCGCCTTTATTTTGCCATCACTATGTTAACTTTTTCTTTGGAACTATCAACACACGTTTGACAATTAATATAAAAGCTTTTCGAAATCATCTTCTCCGATATTGTCTTTCTTTGTCCCAAAATTTTGCTTCAATTTGTCTTCAAGGTCCTTGCTTCCTGTTTGAAGAGCGCTTCAACAATTTCTGATAGGTAACAAAATTTTGTTATTACAAGTATTTGAACAAAATTTCATTGATTAGTATAGAAAGAATTTTTAATAACACTTGAAAAATCACAGATGCACTTCCAGAAAGAATTTTATCACAAAATTTTTGTGTTTTAATAGAATTAATTCATAGTTCATGTTTCTCTTCTTGTTCTGCATCTATTGATCGATGAAACACAAAATAATATCTCTAGTTAGTGATGTCTTGCTAACTATCGCGTTTCACTAGTCAAATGTTGAAATAACGCTTGATTTCAAGTAGTGTCCGGTGAAATGCGAGCTCTTCACCGGCTTTTGCCTCTAGACACCTATTTTCGCGTGTCACCGGTCACATAAATTTTTTTCTCATTTTTCGATCTTTTCTCTTGTGAAACACGATTTTGAGGCCTCTTTCCATGGTTCTATGGCATTTGATTGGACATTGTTGCCATTCTACTTTGTTTGCAGGGATAAATCTTTTGTTGGTCAAGATGACAAAGAGAAATCTATCTTTGGAAGGAATGAATGAGGAGGAGCTAATGGAGACTTCTGATAATAGGCTCTTTGATTTCTTACACACAACTGGAAATTCTTCCAAGTTTAGCTATATCAGGGAAATTTTCAATGTTCCTTTTGATTTGAAAGAGTTATTGGAGGATCTTGAAGATAAACTTAAGGAGTACATATATTTTTATGATAGACATGTGCAAGGTTTAGAAGTCAATGGATTTGTTCATTATAGTGATGTCATGGGAGCCACCAGTACAGCCAGATCAACTTTGCTAGGCAGGTTCAATCTCATTGATGAGGAATTCAGGAAGAGAGAAACATGTTGCCCTTTCCAGAGGTATCAACACCAATGCCTTCTGATCCACAAGGATGTTGGATTTATTGTGTATCTTCAGTACATGGAAAATTCTTCTCCAGATATAGCCCAACAGAGAAAGCTAGAGGATATTGCAAGTATGGATAAGGAGGTTGAAGAGAAGGAGGAGATGTTCCAAGAAGGTATCGAGAATCAACTTGTCCAAGGTTTTGATGTAGGTTTTTTTAAGAGTGACAATATCACAATGGTGGAAGAAAAGGAGATCGAACCAAGTGCACAGATTGATGAAGAAGGTCCTCTTGCATGTGTTCCAACATTTTCCACTTATCTTATCAACAAGAAGAGATATGTGTTGCTAAATGATATTCAACATATTTTTTATCTTAGAGAAGATTATTGCTTAGCAATCCTTGCAGGTTGGGGACAAAATGACATGAATTTTATAGGTTATGAACAAGAACCACTAGCAAGTCTTAATGTTGAGGGAGAGAATTTCCAAGATAGCTCTATAGCCTTACATACATGTATTAATCAGATTGTAGAATACAAAAAGGAGGGGCTACCTACAGAAGAAGAGTTCTTGCAGGTCCAGAAGAGACTTCGTATTGATGATATAGGGTATGAAGAGAGATTGAAGTCTCCATCAGATGAGAAACCCAAGAGTTCATGATGATAGTCTTCTCGAAGAAGATGAACACCCTAAGGTATGAAATATAATTCGAAGTTACCCATTGAGTTTATGTTAGAATTTATTATGCATTATAGATAAATATCTTATATCTTATACTGTTGTGGTTTATTGTGTAGATTGAGATTGAAGATCTGGACAACTTTCTTGGAAGGGCCAAGGGATCTAGGCCAATGAAGCTTGGGAAAATACAAAGCCTTGGCCATTATATTGGAAACTTAAACAATCAAACAATTGTAATATATCATAGTAGATTGTCAAGCTCTCCAAGTCTACCAATGATGCCTTTGAGAGCTATCTCAAAGGTAATTGGATCTCAAGTTTTCAGCAGAGATTTAGACAAGATCATTTTAGTGGAGAAGGAAGAAGCCATAAGAGTTTTTGGCTTCATGCTTAGATACAGTGGATCTAGAGCTGGATATTTTGGAGTTCTTGGCTCCTATTTGCTCTCTTATGTAGGAGATAGCAAGAATTTGAAGCTTCTTCCAAGCTATCGTAAACATGATTTTTTGAAATACAAAGGTCTTATTGAATGGGATGAAACAAAAGATTCCTCTAGAGGCCCTGTCGAGCTACCTAAAACCAAGGACTCCTCTGAAGGTCTTGTTGAGGTGCCTGAAACTAAGGACTCCTCTGGAGGCCCTATTGAGGTGCCTAAAACTAAGGATTCTTCTGCAACACAAACAGACTAGAAGATGCCAAAGATCAAGGGTTTCTTGAAACCCATTTTTTCCCAACTCTTTGTTTGGTTTGTAACCATTCTGTAAATCTTTGTTTTGCGCAAGAATTTAAATATCTATATTTTCTTCTTTGGGCAACAATTTGTATAGTCCTTGCTAAAGATGATGTATTGCTTGATGTGGTTGTATCTTTAAGCTTGAATTTATGCCATATTTGTCGATAGAACCATTGAAAGACCTCTAATAAAATGTTGGCTTTGTGTCTTCCATCTCCATGTCTTGTGTGTCTGAAATATTTTGTTCTTGCTTGATAATGCGATTTTTCCATACCTTGGGTTGACCAGATAGATAGAGATCCATATTGTTTAATAAAGTATGGAGCATGGTTGTATAAAATATGCTACATAGTCAACAAATAAAGAAAGTTATTAAAAAATATTATATGAGTTTGACAATGAAGAAACAGTCATATACAAACTTCTTACCATATAGTGAGTAAAGTGTTGATCACCCCAAGCTTCTATCATCGCCTTTTTGAAAAGGTTCAATTGGTTTTTAAAGTCTTTGAGATCATCACCATTCCATTCAATCTTATCACAATAAAAAAACACTTTGTCTAGTGTTTCCCAAACTTTAGCTTTTCTATTCCGAGCTTATCCATTATCAGTCTAATCCTTAACTGCATTATGTAGGGATTTCCATTGATTAAATTTAATAGTTGAGCCACCATTTCTCGAGTTTATCTTGCCAAGTCTCCCATAAAAACCTAGAAACCTTCTAGCCTTCACTCCACCAATAGATCGTTTTTTTGGGACACAATTACCATCCTTAGACTTCTGAAGATCTGGTTCAATAATAACATTGCCACCATGCAAACCAATTGCACAGAGAACTTTTTCAACCTTTGTTATAGCATCTATTCTAGTTGATAATGGCTTCAGCTTCCATGCAAATCCTATATAGAGATGAACAAGCTTTTTAATTATCCTACAAAGTGCATGAAGTGTACAAATATGGGCATTCGCTAAAGGAATGTCCAAGACTGGTTTAAACTGTGGATCCTTATTGTGCCTAGAGGGACCTCTATTCCAATTGCTTGAGTTTAACTCTACAGCTAGCGACATGCAGTATAAGCAAGGAGATCTCGAGTTGGCTCCCTTTGATACATTATATATACATTTGAGTGTCTTTAGGTCAGCAACTATGTGCCACTCAATCCTTAGTTCCCAAATCCTTCAACAAATAGCTCTTCTCCTGCTTGTTGCCTTTGAATAACATTAGATATTGATGTTTGATGAAAAACCCAATATAATATATCAAAATTCTCAGTATCTACCTCAAATGCTCCTAGCCACCAGATATTATATTCAAATTGAATACTAAATGATGTTGAGTGATTGCAATGACCTGATGAAAGTGTTCTATTCATCAAGGTGATAGAGATTCTCTCCAATTTTTCACATTTCAGAATCTCACTTTCATCAAGTTTAATCACAAATCTAGCCACTCCCTGTGCCTCTACTACTACTGACAAGTCATAAAATTTGATCATTAAGCATTGTAGGGTGGGAAAGTCAAGGAAAATATTGTTAAATTCATTGAATGTAACCTCCTTTTTCTTGCCCTTGAAGGTAGCCTTGATATGAAAAGGCTCACCTAGAATCCCCATCACTTTGTTATTAACTCTCTGCCTGATAGTCCTAACCACAAATGGCTTCGGAAGTATGCAATTGAATACATGTCCTTGCTTCATATTTGATTGTAAAAGCTAGAAAAGTTACATATAAGCATCTCGATTGATACCAATACTATCCACTGTCTTATGTACTAACTTAGAATCCAAAGAATGATCCTTTACAAATGACTCCAAGCATCGTTTCTTTGCCTTTTTAAATTTCTTCTTCTCCAAAATATCCTTTGAAACTACTGAAGGAAGAAGATGATTATAAAACTGAGCTGCTTTTAAAGGATCTCTTTCACTTGCATTTGGTTGTAGAAGAGATCTAAGAAAAATTAACATCACAAATCAATACAAGTAATTTAAATAAAGCCATATTTAAGATTTTCAAAGTGAAAAAAAATATACATTGCTGCTTGGATTCTTTTACCACAGCCTCCTCCTCCTCGTTTGAGATTCTTAATATTTTTAAGAGCTCTTTGTCGATTTCGAAGGCCTAATAAAGTTTGCTTTCGTTGATAAGCTTTGATACGCTTTTCCAATGAATGAATTTTTTGTTGACGATCCTCTAGCTTGTGCAACAACTCTATATTTTGTTTCATCAAAAGATGATTCTCTAGTCCAAGGATATCCTTTTCTGCAACAAGGTTAAGTGTATAACCTAAAAATCCATTGTAGCCATCACCAATAAACCTCATTAATGATGAGCTATTATAGAAAGGAGGAGTGCTATTTCTATTAGGATCTTTGGGATATAGCTTTCCATCTAACCAAAAATCAATATTCTTCTTTCCTTCAAACCTCAGTATATGTTTCATAGACTTTGTAAACGTGATAGATTTTGTTCTCTTTCTTATTGGTTCATACTCACTATCCAACTCAATATGAAGATGATAGAGAGGTCTTTTATGAGAGCTACAGAGATCATTGGATGATTGATATATAGCTGAGTTACAAAGATCATGTGGTGATTGATCCATAGCTAAGGATATGATTAGAAGCAAGAACGAAAACAAAGAAGAGACTACTAAGGAGGAGAAAAAAAGAAGAGAGAAACGATGGAGGGAGGCAATTGAGTATCCACCAAAATTCAAATTGAATATTAGTTTTCACTTTAATGAGGAGAGGTAAGATCTTCATTATGACAACCTTTGCCAACTTTATGGCGACCTAGATTTCTAGGTTTGATGTGACCACGAGAATATCACGACAATGACTTTTTAACGAATTTTGATATTTTAACTTACCAAAATATAAACCTTTTAAAAATTCTATAAAATGATTTTATTTATTAAATTATTTTCTCTCTCCAAAATCTCTTACAGGGCATTTTTGAGACGTCAAAACTCCCCTAATGTAAGAAGGGCTTATTTTGCTTGATCATTTTCTATAGAGGTGTTGACTGCTAAAATGACTTGGTTTTTTGGTTGATTTTTGTTGTTTTTGTGGACTGAATGGTTGATTTTTTATGGATTTTATATGATTATTGATTGGTTTAGGAGTTTTCAAGAGTGTTTTGGATAAGATTGATTAAGTTTGAGAATATCATAATGTCTTTCAATGGAGATATGATGTTCTGTTGATGTCCTCATAGTGTCTGATTGGTTCTGATTGAGTCTGTTGAGTTTCTCTTTTGTTATGTTTTCTTTCTGTATGAGAGGATGGAATGATTCTTCATCATAACCTATGTTTTATTGGAAAAGATATGTTTGATAGCTTCTTCATTTGTTGATGTACTATATGTAGCTTTGCTGGAGAAGTATGTTAAGACTTTGATAGAGGTGGATCCATTACCTTTTTTGAGCCATACAACTTTACTACCACCTCGTTAGTCCTCTGCCTAGGATCAGGGTCCCCTTGAATCAATCCGTTCGTGCTCTTGCTTAAAAAAACCATGGTTTTTCTAGCAGCAAATAATATGAGGTCCCGTAGGAATTTGGTTTCACCACCAAGTAATAATCTCATCTTGCATGAGTTGTTGCCACATATGGGAGAATTACCAAAGGTTTAATTCTACTTTAGTCTACTAGTCTAATAAGCCACTGTGTAGAGTACATGCCTTGTAGGCCTATATTCTTTATCATCACATATGTCATTGTGTTCACTAATGAACCTCCATCAATCAATGCATCTACAATAAAACATTCTTCAATCCAAATGCCAATCTTTGGGGTACTGGGATCCAGGAAGGCATAAGCCATATCCACTTGTTTCATAGGCTCTACGGCTTTATTAGACTTAGTGGCAGCTGTGGGGGCAATCCTTAGGCCACATCTTCTTGTCAATATTCTTTTAAATTTCTTTTGGGGGTAGCTGGGGGATAACATCAACAACTGCCACCATCAGAATGTTAGTTTGGTTTGAAGGTGTCTAGGTCTTTGACCAAGTCATACTCTTTGATAGGGTACACATGCTTCTCCAACTAGATGCGGAAGGGAAAAACACCCACTTTCATCTTTTCTCTTTCTTCTAAAAGCGGCAACATCTAAACTTCTTCTATTACTGGGGGCACTTTTGTATTGTTTATCTTTTGGACATTTGGTTCTATCTCTGTCTCCTTCTATGGCACTAGACTGCTCTATACTACACTATTCTATTCTGTACTATTGTTAACGGTATTTTGAGAAGGCTGCAGAAAGCGCAAGTGTTGGATACTATTTTTTGGTGGATTACTATTTTGTGGAGCTTCATTGTATTACTTTGGGCACTTGCGTATTACTTTTTACTCATGGACATCACCAGACTATCATGGTTGTATTATTTTGTGAGAGCCGGGCTCACTCCCGTGCACATTGTATTTATCACCCGTAGTTGTATTTGTCGCACCCGCATGTGTTGCGTGGGTTGGGCACATATAATTGTGATTAGAATAGTGTAGGCTTGGTCTATTTAGGCTAAGGTTCAAGCATGTTTCAAGGATTGACCGGCCTAAAGCCCACTACGTGGGTAGGATGCCCAAAGAGGGTGCAAACCCTAATTCACAGTTGTGGAAACCCTAAACGCAAAAGGGGCGCAAACCCTAACCCTAACCCTAAATGCAAAAGGGGCGCAAACCCTAACCCTAATTCTATGTCTATATAAGGGTGGGAGGTCTCAGTTGTATTCACCCCCTTTGGCACATTCATGCTGCGGAAGCTCTGTCAGTGCAACCATTCAATCTTTCTATTCTATCATCTTGCTTCCATTGTGTTGAGAGTGACTGAGAGGGAGAGAGTGAGAGGTGTGTTGAGGGAGGGACTGAGGGAAGGTGAAGCTCTTCGTCGTCTTCTTGCTTTTCTCGTCGTCTCTACTAGCTCTTCGACTCGTTGGTGTGCTTGGTGGTGGATGCGAAGGAGCGACGGCATCGGATCGTGTTGATCGTGGTCGTGGAACTATCTTCGAGCCTTTGAAAGGTAAGTTAGGTGAGTTCACTACAACTCGAGCTAGTCTTGTGTTCTTGCTTCCTTGGGTTGGAGAGAAGAATGCTTGGTTAGTTAGAGCGGAGCGTGAGAGACAAGGTGAGAGATTGTCGCCAACGTGAGTTGCAGCTTCTGAAAGAATAGAAGTCCGTCCAAAGTCCCGATTGTTGGTGCGTTTGCCTCAACATTTTGGTTCCGTTGCCGGGACCTAGGATGGTGCAACCGCCGAGGTTCTCACACTCCCACCGTGTGGCGGAATAGGAGGCTTGTACATGGACGTGGATAGGATCGATGTGGTTCCGATCGTCCGCGTTTGTGGCTAGCTTCCGAAACCCATGCGGCTAGGTTAGGAAGGGCCAAATCGGAAGGAACCGGTTTGTTGGATTGAGATTGGAATAGGGTAGAATAGAAGAAAACACAAACCATAAACTCAAAAACACAAAAACACAAGAAAACACAAAACTCAAAACTCAAAACTCAAAACTCAAAGCGCTCTTCTTGTTGTTGGACATCTTGTGTGGGAATGTTGGGGGATGAGGGTTCATCGTTCTTGCTTTTGTCATTGGTTACATACATGTTTATGGTTGAGATCTAACCAAATATACTGCTTGCCTTTGTACTCGTTTTCTAAAGTTCTTGGCTTGTGAGGTAGAGGAAGCAGAAAGCAAAGAAGGCCAAGAAGAAGTAGATAGAAGATGGTTGCGAAGAAGAAGAGATAGATGAAAAAAAGGGTGAAATAGAGAAAAAGAAAGGGCAAGAGGTAGTGAGGAAGAGAGCTAGAAGAAGAAGAAGAAGAGAGGATAGAAAAACAAGAGAAGAAGAAAGTAAGAAGGAGTGAGGAAGAAGAATAAGAGAAGTGGAAGAAAGAGGGGAAGAAGGTGAGGTAGATGAAGGGAAAAAGAGGTGTAAGTAGAAGGTGAAGGGGATAGAAGAAGAGAAGTGTTCCAAGAGTAAGAAGAAGAAGGTGAATAAGAAGAATAAGAAGAAGGGGATAGAAGAAGATAAGAGTACGAAAAAGAGGAAGCGTAGGAGAATATGAGAAGTTGATGAAGAAGACTAGGAGAGAAGGGAAGTGGAAGCAGTTGAGAAGGAGAAGCGGATTAACGAGAATAAGTAGGGAAGTCAGCCAGAAGGGTCGGTAGGGGAATAGAAAAGATATATATATATATTCTTTCTCTCTTTCTCTCTCTCTCTCTCTCTCTCTCTCTCAGTGTTTGTGTTTGTAGGTCGGCTCCTTGCTACTGGCATTCAGCATCATATTCACACATGTCATAAGCCTAGTCGACACTGCAGTTGTTTGCGTTTATGGCCACATGTCGAGCAGTCATGTGCTGAGTGCTTCCTGCTGCCGTTGTGGAATGCGGGTGGGGCGCTCCCAGCTTTGAACGCCGGTTGGACGTCGACTATAGGGCGGCTCCGCTGGGTGACGGACGACTGCCACGTGAGCTGTAGTGTAAAGCTGGAGGGGCGGAAGCTTCTTCTGGCTGGCGATGGCAGTTCAGCTGCAGGTGGCGAGGCGGAACAGCATGCAATAGGGGCGGCAGCTTGACGGCGTTTCTCTCTCTCTCTCTCTCTTAGTGCGTTCCGGCAGGTCACGCCTCTCTCTCTCTCTACCTCTCTCTCTTTCGTTTTCTGTTTTTTTAAAAAAAAGCTTCTTTTTCTTATATTTAAGAGCACGTTCATATAGACCCATTTTACTCATCACACATACACACACACTTTAACACTCGTTTCCATGTTCACACCCACATACACTAGTTACACTCACCCTCGCACTCTCACACACTAATGTATGCGCACTAAAACACACACTCACACACACGCACTCACAAATCCAACATATAAAACTCACTCACACACACATTCAAACTCTCACTCAACACACACACCCTAACACACACGCACAAAACACATAATATACACTTACATTAATACGCAACACAAAACCCACTAACATATGCACAAAACACACGTAGATACCTACTCATATGCACTAAAATAGACACTCACAAACATCCATTATTCTCACTCCCAAACATCCAAGTCTCACTGCCACACATCATCAAAACACTAACTCCCACACATACCACCTACCCTTCCACTCCCACACAAACCTAACTCCCATACATCATCCCCATCCTCTCACTCACACACATAACCGCGAACACATCACAACTAACTCTCACTCCCATCCATCAAACATAACTCTCACCCTTGCTCTAACACATCAACTCGCACCACCTCACTTACTCGCACCACCATCCTTGAACCGCCTAGGGTTTGCACAATCTTACAACTCGCACCACCTCATTTGCACTAGGTCATTCGCATTCGCACCACCTAGGTCATTCGCATTCGCACCACCTAGGTCACACTCATTCGCACCACCTCATTCGCATTCGCACCACCTCATTCGCACCACCTAGGTCATACTCATTCGCACCACCTCATTCGCATTCGCACCACCTCATTCGCACCACCTAGGTCACACTCATTCACACCACCTAGGTCATACTCATTCGCACCACCTCATTCGCATTCGCACCACCTCATTCGCACCACCTAGATCATACTCATTCGCACCACCTCATTCGCATTCGCACCACTTCATTCGCACCACCTAGGTCATACTCATTCGCTAGGTCATACTCATTCGCACCACCTCATTCGCACCACCTAGGTCATACTCATTCGCACCACCTCATTCGCACCACCTAGGTCACACTCATTTGCACCACCTCATTCGCACCCACCTAGGTCATACTCATTCGCACCACCTCATTCGCACCCACCTAGCACCTTATTCACTCGCACCACAGGTCATACTCATTCGCACCACCTCATTCGCATTCGCGCCACCTCATTCGCACCACCTAGGTCATACTCATTCGCTAGGTCATACTCATTCGCACCACCTCATTCGCACCACCTCTTATCACTCACTAGTACCACCCCAACCCTAATCCCTCACAAACCCTAATTATCACTTGCACCAATCACCCCTCACTCATACTCCTCTCTCACTAATCCCCCACTTACTTCTCCACACTCATCTCTCACTCATCCCTACTCACTCATCCTCTCTTAACTCTCACTGACATTCCCACCCATAGTCTCTTAACCTATGCCTTAAGCTTCACTCCTACTTGTTTTACTCACATTCTAAATTTGAACCTCTTGCTTTAAGTATTGGTATCAAGTGCCGTCCTTACTTGCCATATTGTCATCATGACTTGGTTATGATACTTGGCGGAATTGCTTGTCCCCATGCACATTGTATTTGAAAGTAAGAAAGCTTGATTTCATACTTCGTGTGTTTTTCTTTAAAAATGGAAACGATGAAGAGAATGTGTGTATTTGACCAATATTGAGAGAACCCTTCAGGTACTTTTCACTCCCACTCAACAACTCAACAAAACAACCAATTCGGACGTTCTGAAACATTTGAACCATCATTCACTAAGGACCATTGCTAAGACCTAGGTTAACCTCTCATTGATTTAGTTGTATGTACTTGCGAAACGGCAAGGTGATCCTCTCTCCTCCTAGGGAGCGGAGCCCTAGCCCCGAGACTCTTACTGTCCCAACAACCTTCACAATGGATGAAGCAACATTTTTAGACTCTCTTCCACAAGATGTCTGAGAGTCCTTGGATAGCTACCAAATAGCTGCACGCTTTGATCGTGCTCGACTCTCCCCAGCAGACCTTGAGTAAAAACTCATGATCCTCAAAGACCAAGGAACTAGTACTTTTAGCAAGATCCTCGAACACACCATGGACACAAAGCAAGAACTTTTGAACATGAAAACCGAACTGGATGGGATCAAGCACATGTTGCTGAATGCTGGAACATCAGGATCATCCACTAATACTTTAACGGACCTCGTCCAACGTAGGCTCTTTGATCATACTGACTTACTCACTGTGGGAGCTCACATGGCTCAAACACTGCTTACTGGGATGGGTAATACACCTGCCCAACGAGACCAAGCCAAAGTTCCCCTAGTGGCCAAGCAAATTGATAAGTATCATGTTGGTGATGACCCATACAGCTTCATAGAGCAATTTGAGCAAGTTTGCGAGGCCAATAACCTTATAGGCGATGCCAAGCAGGCTCAAGCCTTTGGGCTTTGCATGGGCGAGAAGGGCCGTACTTGGTTTACTGGCCTTGATCCAGCTGAGAAGGATTCCTTCGCAGCTCTTAAGACTCTCTTCATAAAGCGATTTGCCGAGGCAGGCTACGGGGACAATTTAATTGTCCGACTCATGAATATTGAACAACACGACGAAGAGAGCATGAGAGACTATGTGTCTCGATTAAAAGGCCTCTACAAGAGAATCCCACTAGCTGAAAAACCAGCTAGCAGTCACGAAGGCTTTCATCAAGGGTATCCGTGATGAAAAGATCTATGAGGCACTGGCTAGCAATTCCGTGCTAGATCGAGCAAATCTCAATGGAGTCCGTAGATGAAGCAATCCGCATAGAAGACCTTCACAAGGAGAGAACTCGCGACAAGAAAGGAAAAAGCCTAGAATCTGAATCCCAATCTAGTAGAGGCAAACTTGAGATAGGAAACACCCAGACTCAGCATCTCATGGCTGATGTGATGAAACAACAGCAAGAGCTCTTAAAAATGATCGACTCATTCAGGCAGCCTCGATCGTACCGACAAAACGTGCAGTGCATACATTGCAGCAGTGATCACTTGCCATCCGAATGCTCTCGACAAAGTAGGACCTGCACAAATTGTGGGCGGTTTGGTCACGAAGCTTCTACTTGTAGAGCACCTAGGCGGCTTCCCTATGCTACACCCTATGCAAATCGTGGGTTTCCATACCCCAGACCTCAGCAGATGGCTCTTCCTACTCCTCCTGACCATAGACCTGTAGCTCCTCGAGCTGACATTAACCCATTCGGCATCCCATGGCCTCCGGGCCCTATCATAACTCACCCACCTAGTGATCCCCCTGTCCACTATGTTGAAGAGCCCGTTGAGGACGATGATTATACCAACCCATTTGTCTCTTATGACGAAGAAGGAAATGTGGTGCTCATGGACTATAGACCAATCCTGATCATGATGTTGGGATGGGGTCGAGGGCGCGGCTTGATACAACCCCGCGAGACTCTTGCCTGCTGGACTTGTGGCTCCACACGTTGCTCGCAAAAACAAGAACAATCAAAGGAGAACGAATCTGATCAAAGGTGTCCTGAGTGTGGAATCACTCACATGTATTCCGATTGCCCAAAGCGGAAAGCTAGCTCTAGCAAAGCTATTGTTCCCACTGTTCCCTTGACTCTCTTTGCAGTAAAAATGCTGAAAGATGAGGATGTGATTCCCATTCCGATTAATGCCATTACCCGAGCACAAGATAAGCAGGGTGGCGTCAGTATCCCTGGCCCATCTCTAGCTACTGGCTCTATCATTGGAAAGAAGAATGCAAAGAAGAAAACTAAGCGTGCTGCTCTCAAACTCAAGAGTGACGGGGTGACTTCAGTTCCCGCAGTTGCCTCGAGTGCTGAGCAAGCCACGTCTGCTCCACACATAGAAATGGTTGCTTCAGCCAAAGTAGGTGAATACCTCGATCCTGAGCATAAACTTAAGTTGATTAGCAAAGTAAAGAATTGGGTGGAAGAGGCTCAAGCTGAGATTAGGGCTGAAGAAGCCAAGGATAATTTGCAATCACATGGCATCAATAGCATACTTCCCTTGGCCTCAACAATTGGCCCTAACACCTTTGGACGACCCGCTACTGACCTTGGTGCACAACCACTTGCCCAAGGTCAGCCAAGGAAGTTACAGTATCAGGAAGTAGGCCCTGGGTTGCTAGTTGCCTTAGCCTCTACCAGTGTTTCCATCCTATTGGGCATGCTCTTCAAGAACAATCCTACCATTTGGACAACATTCAAGACTTGGATTGATGGAAGCACCGAGACCCAGCCTATTGAGGATGACCCCCAACATCCATTGCCTCGCTCCCCTCCTACCCCCGTCCTCGGAGCTCTTGGAGTTGCTACGTTCTGGGAGGGTGCTGAACAACATGCAGTACTCCCTGTGGAAGCACTTGGTGATTCCACGAGAAGAGGCATTATCGATACTGGAGCTGGTGTCAGCATCGTGAATCAAGCAGTACTTAAGTCATCAACGACCCTGGATGCCCCATCCTCAACGACCCTGGATGCCCCATGAGAAGAGGCATTATCGATACTGGAGCTGGTGTTAGCATCGTGAATCAGCATCGTGAATCAAGCAGTACTTAAGTCATGAAAGGCGTTGACTATGACCTATTGCTTGGCTGACCCTGGATGCGTAATGCACGACTCATTGAAGATTGGGGCAATGGTCTAGTCTTTTTAGGAAATCGTACTGAGGTTGTACGCATTGAAATGGATAGCTGGAAGATTACCTCAGTCGACCTAGATAGTATCTCCAGCCTGTTGCATGGTGACACCATTTGTCCCCCAACCCAGAAGCCCTTAAACAAATATATTCCATGTCCGAAAGATGAGCAGGACTGGCTTCATATTCTTGCTACCTTGGAGTTGCCCTTCACAGAAGAAGGAGAGTACAAAGAAGCTAACGAACGTTTGAGTCGACATAGACTTAAGGAAGCCCCTGTAAACAAGCTCGATATTCCTGATGAACTTCCTTCTATGCTGTTGTTGATGATGCATGTTGGACCATCATGCACATCTAAGCCAAAAGGTTTCCGTGTACCTACTGATCGCCTTGAGCTCCGTAAACTCCTCTTCTCATGGAGACCAGCCTTCAAGAATGTGGCTGAGGCTAACCTACTGATCTTTGAAGAGCTTTTAATGTGTCCCGTATGGCATTGGACTGAACTTCATCAAGTTTTGTTCGATTATCATAAAAACCTTTTTGTCTCCATGATGCCTCCGGATGACTCGGACACAGAAGAGGATGGTGACTTTGAAGATGACCTGACTGAGTATGCAAGTGATACCGGTTCTGATGTAGACTATGACTCTGATGGAAGAACCATTGAGCAAATCACAGTTGACCAAAAACCCTCCAAAAGCCTCACTTTTCACATTGATGCTGGCCTGGTCCGTGTTAAATCCGATTTAGAATGGTTGGAATACTTGCAAGCCATGGACTATGCACAGCTGGAATCCTATACTTTTGACTCCACTTCCAACCCTGATTTGTTTACTACCGAGCCCTCAGACAACCTCCCTTTTGATGCTCCATTGACGTCAAAGGAGTTTGATTCTGAGTCCGATGCTAGTACCGACTCTGATCCTGAAATCCCTCAGCCCACCCCAACTCCACACTCTAAGATGAACTTTTTGGTTCACTTGAGAAGGATGCATCTTAAGAAAGCTCCAAAGAACCCTGACTCTGACACAGGCTCTCAACGTAAGCCCCAAGATCTCCCTAAACGCTTTACTCGATTCAAGAAAGGGGATCAGATTGTCATTATGCTTGGTGCCAAACGCCAGGGCGCAACTAGTGAGTCTATTGAAGGCCCTACAAAAGTAAAGGAAGTTGACCTTGCTGAGGAAGGGGAATCGCCTAAACCCGCCTTTATCGCTGAGGATTTACGCAAGGAAGATGAGGAGGTGCTCATCCAGTTGCTCAAGGAGTTTCGAGACGTGTTTGCCTGGAACTACACAGATCTCAAAGGAGTGCCACCTCAGGTACTCACTCACACTATTCCCATGCGGCCCGACGCTAAACCTGTCAAACAGAGGCCCTACCCCATGAATCCTCGCTATGCTCAGCATGTGAAGGAGGAATTGGACAAATTGCAGAAAGCAGGATTCATTTATGAGATTGAGCATACTGACTAGGTATCACCCATTGTCGTGGTCCTAAAAAAGAATGGCAAAATTCGAGTATGTGTCAACTATAAGAAGGTCAATGCAGTGACCAAACGCGATCACTATCCGCTGCCCTATACAGATTACATGATTGAGAGAGTGGCCGGGAAGGAGGCTTATAGCTTCCTTGATGGATTCTCTGGATACAATCAAGTTCAAGTTCACCCAGATGATCGTCATAAGACTGCCTTTGCCACTGAGTGGGGCGTATTTGCTTATATTGTCATGCCATTTGGGCTGACCAATGCACCCGCCACCTTTCAACGCTTGATGTGCACCATCTTTAAAGACGTGTTGCGTAAGTGGCTTGAAGTCTTTGTTGATGACCTTTGTGTCCACACCAGGCAGAATTGCACGGTGGTTGTTGTTGTTGCTTGAGTTTGATTTCTCTGTGGTTGTGCGGAAAGGGAAGCAGCATTACATGGCTGATCACATGTCTCGATTAACCAGTGGAGAAAAGGCTGTTTCTGCTTCACGCTCTGATTGGGATAATAAGCTTATGGCTGCCCTTTGGGCTTACCGCACTGCCTTCAAGACTGCAACTGGCCAGACTCCATTTCGACTCACCTATGGTACTGATGCTGTTATGCCAGTTGAGTTTCTCATCCCCAGTCTTCGCATTGCAGTACAGGAGCATTGGGAAGGCACTAGTGCTTGGACCAACCGCCTTGTGGAGTTGGAACGTCTCACCGAAACTCGCCTTTTGGCCACACATGCTCTCCTTGCTGAAAAGGCCCGACGTAAGGCCTGGTTTGATCGACATGTGCAACAACGTTCCTTTGATAAAGGTGACCTGGTGCTCTTGTATTCTCTTAAGGGCCATAAACAGAAATTGAAACTTCACGGCCTAGGACCGTATCGCGTTCGATGTTGAGCTTGAAACCCTAGAGGGGGAAGGCATAGGACATTTCAATGGCAGCCGCATTAAGAAGTATTACCCCCCAAACCATTATTTGCATGAATGCCCCATGCACCCTCCTGATGTTCCTGTCAGTGCGGTCATGGTGGCTGAACAGACCTGGTATGAGCAACTTGAGCAGAAGGTAGATGCTCATAATTTGGCTTCATCTAGCACCACACAGAATTCCTCTTCTTTTTTTAATGTACGAGCTATTTCCATTTCTTTACTTGACCCTAAGGATGACCTTGTCATTCCCCCGGCTTTCCTTCAAATCCAGTTGACTGCTGCCAAGCAGGTCACTACTGACGCTCTCATTGATGAAGGTTCTGACTTCAACACCCTTCCATATAACCTCTGGATGGATTTGGGCCAACCCACCTTGACACCCACTCACACTAAGCTTAACCCCTATGGTGGCCAACCTTACTCGCTCTTGGGTAAATGTAAGCTTTTGCTTACTATTGCAATTGAGAGTATCCCTCTTCTTTTTTATGTTTTTCCGAACCGCGAAGATGTGGGCAAGGAACTTCTCTTGAGCCAACCTTTCAAGTATCAGGTTCCATGCACTATCAACTATGGTGATCAGCGCATTACATTGCAATTTCCAGGTGCCCATGTAGTTTCTGCTTTCAGTAAAGGGGATCTTTCTGCGAGGCCAACGCCAATTCCTCTTCCCACCCCTTCTCAGTCCGATAGTTCCTTATTTCATCAGTTGCTGCAAGCCCAACATCACCATGCTACTCCTGTTAGTCGCGCCTCAAAACCCACGCCTATGAAGTTTCCTCACTTCCAGTGGCGACCTCGCCTCCCCTCACCACCTCCATTTCCACCTTCACCACCCTCAAAGCCATTGCATCGGCAACCGAGTCGACGTCGTCGAACTCCTCCAAAGCCCACAATTTCCTTGTGTTGGGTGGCACGTGCTTTCTTGGAGGCTCAGGGATATTACCAGGGTAACACCTACATTTGGATTCCCAAACGATCTAACTTCTCATCTATCCCTTTTTCTTGGGCTTCGTCCACCGTTCCTCCAGGCTGCTCGAAGCGCCGAATGTCTTATCCGCGGGTTTCTCATTCCTTCCTACCTCCAGTCACCTCGTCTCATGATGAGTCAGAGTCTACGCCCCATTCCGCTTCCCTTAACCAACCACCTCCTAATAAGAAGTCATTTCCACTACCTTCCTCTGTCTCCTCATCTCCATCTTTCGCTCCGGAACCCCCTCCTGACCCTCTTCTCACACCTTCCCTTGGGCCCTCAGCTTCCTCTGAGGCATCCTCCTCTTCCAATCTCTCTCGGCCAGTCCACCAGTTGGATCAGGCAACCCAAGCTAAACTCCAACATGAACACGGGGACCCGGTTCCACCTCATCTTCAGATTAGTTCCACCGCTCCTGATCCCCCTTCTGGTCTAAAACCTCTGCTCATTTGCCGCTCTCTTAGTGGCATGGCTGCGAACTTGGCCACGAAGGACAACTCCTCCGAGCTAGTTGGTTACTCCAATTCGATTCTATGTTTACCACCTTTGCGAAATTGTTTGCTATGATTGACCTCGGCCTTGCCGACAATGAGGCACTTGAACTTGCTACTCGATGGAATCCCACGTGGGAGGAGCATGAACATCTTTTCCTCAAAAGTCTCTTGGTGCAGGCTGAGTATGTCAAGACTCTTCCTCAAAAGCGTCTCCAGTCCTCCCGATTAATCTCTTCTTATGCTCCAGTGACCAAATGTGTTGATTCCGCCGAGCTTGCAGCTCTTACCACCAAACAAACCACTTCTAGTCTTTTCTTACGCCTCTGATATAACCATCGGCTTGAGATTGCTCAGGCTGGCAGTCGTCTGATGGCCACTGCCGAGCAACGGCGCGCCATTAGTAACCTTCGGTCTGATCCTACATATCATTCTCCTATTTCACTCCATGCCATCATTTTGGATCGTGACCTAGAAGTGCCTTCCAATTTGCAACACCATCCCCTGTTTAATAAAATTCTAACGGCAGAAGAACTACATGTGGCTAGTCGCTTTGCTGGTCCATGTCTCCTCACAGATATTACCACTTATTTGTGTGGTTTGGCTATGCGCCCATTGGACCTTGATACATTTACGGAATTGGAGTATAACCCCAACTTTTACGCTTGGTGGATGTCCATCCTTCCTTCATTTTCCCGGTCCACCTAGTTGTCTTTCCATTTTCTTTGTCCATACTTCATCTTCTTTTTCTTTTTCCTTTTTGTGTTGCCCTGTCATCTTTTCTGTCCTTTGTCGCTTACCCCTGCAAGCTAGGAAGCTTGCTAGGTCTTTTTGTTGCAGGAGGGCAATTGGCAATCCATTTTGGCATTATTTTTATAAAAAGGCAAAGGTATAGTTTGACTTTTATATTTTGTGTGATGGTTAGCTAGAAATTTCTCAAGATGTGGTCTTATCTTTTGATTAAGCAGATGACAGGTTCACAGTTTGAAATGTCGACATTGGTGGCTGTCAAGGATCATCATTATGAGGACAGGGGAGTATTCACTATGGAGCAATGCAAGGAGTTTGGTCTAGAGACCAGCATATGGAGTTTTGGGGCCTTGAAGTTTCATCAACTTACCAACTTGGAGAATATTGTCAACATGTATCCTAAAATTGGGGAGTTGGTTGCTAAATGTGGGCTAACCAACTATATTAGAGCAACCACTGGGCCTATTCACTTTGCCAATTGCTACAACTTTGTTCAAAACTACGATCCTAAGACTAAAACAAGTAGGATGAGCTACTGGGATGAAAAAGAGCAAAAAGTTGGGGAGGTAGCACTTACTTCTAAGCTGATAGAACAAGCCTTAGGTCTTTGTCAAGGGTCAAGAGGGCATGGTAAAGCTAGTAAAACTCATCTAGTGGATCAAAGGTGGGAGGGTAAGCCTAATGTTACTACTGGTGGTCTATTGTTCTCTGCCATTGAGGAGTTGGATCTTAGAGCCACTGCACAGGTGTTTCACCATTTGTTTACCTACAACAAAACCAGCACTCGTGCAGGGAGAATACCCAAGGGCTTCATGGAAGATATCTTATCAGACATGATACTTGATGAGGATTTAAATAAGTTTTGGATGGATCAGATTTGTGAATCCCTTGCCAAGGCACATGAGACTCTTCCTAAAACTCTTGAAGGGAGACTCACCACTACTAAGGCCAAGATATGCATGATAAATTACGGTGGTGCACTCAGTAAGGTCATCACCACAGCCTTGGGACTCTCCGAGCCCTTTCAGGTGACACCCACAGTTGTTGAGATGGGTCAACTGAAGGACAAACGACCAAGGGAGGAACAAGAGCCAAGTGTTGAGAGTTCACTAAAGAAGATGGGTCAAAAAAAGAGTAAGAAAGGAAAATTTAAGACAGAGCACCACGTAGCGATCGAGGAGTCGCTAGAGAATGCACAACACTTGGGGGGAAGCTCTCCACAAGGAAAAGGAGAATCAAGCCACAACCATACAGGAATCATCCATTAAGGACATGAGAGGGAAGGAAGCCTCCGCTCCACATGAAGTTGAAGAAGACGTTGCGAGGAAACCTGGAGATTCTGACAAAGGAAAGGGAAGGACTCAAGGAAAACAATCGGTGATTGGTCCAGGAGATTTTCAGATGCTCATGACCACTTTACAAACCATGCAAGCCCAGATAAACATGTTGGAACATGGTAGACAGAATGAAGAAATTACAGTCACTTCTAGTGTAGAGAAGCTGACCGGATGAGACTACCACTAGTTCAAAAGTTTGCACAAGAAGGACATCAGTGAATTTGGATGGTCTTACCACATTAGAGCTCTTATGTGAAGAGTTGAAACAGGACAAGGATCAAGCAATTATGGAAAAATTGGAATTACAAAAGAAGTATGAGGCAGAGAGATCATCTCATCAAGAATTTTTGAAACACTCAGCCCAACAGTTACACGACTTACAGACTCAGATTGTGGAGAACAATAAGGAGATGGAGGGGCTAAGGGAACAGTTGCAAGAAGTTGAGGTCCTGAGGAAAAGGGAAGAAATTCTCTGTGCTCAGGGTGCAGATCTTGTGGTTCAGTTAAAGGAGGAAAAGGCAAGGACATCAACTCTCACCAGAGAGTTGTCAGAAGCACATCGGACTTGCAATGAGTTTGACTATTGCTGTCAATCAAGTTGAGGAAAAAGCTAACAGAGATTACGAGGAGATGTTACAACAGCTACTCACAGGCTTGGCTCATTCCCTTCACAAGGAATGCCAGTTTAAGCTTCATGCAACTGCCTATCAACATGCACTATCATTACAGCAGGGGCTTTATCATCAGGCCATTTGCACTTTATCATCCAAAAGCACCGATGATGTGGAGGAACTCAAAGCTTAGTTGGGAATTGCTACCGGTGCCTTAGCCGCTTTTGACCAGGGTAAGGAGCTCATGTTGTTGACCTCAGACCCAACTAGCAGCCAGATGATTGATCATTTGCATGACATGGGCTATAATGATCAAGAATTGAGGGATGTAGAAATGATGCAGCCAACATCTACTGAGCCATGTGACTTACAATATGAGACACTTGTTGAAGACCCTATTGCAGTAGAGCCTTTTGAAGATATGGTTCCTTCTGAGGATTATATGGATCCTCAAGATTTTGCTGAGCAAGAAGATGGAGCTATTGAGGAAATACAGGTACCCCCAACAGTGTTGGACAAGGAACTTGAGATCCAAGAGCACTTTGATAGGATGGTTCAAGTTCTTAGAGCTACCCCTCAGGATGTGCCAGAGTATTCCATTGACATGCAAGGCATCGAGGCACAGAGAGAGGATCATTTTTTATTTCAATGTCTATGGAGATGCCAAATTCAAAACACCCTTACCAGTCAGTACAGTGCAAAAGCTTATTAAAGTGGGAGAGAAGGTTGCTAAGAAGTGGTTGAAAAAACAGGATAGGTCAGCTTTGAAAGGAGCTTGTAAGATTCCCAAGGAGAAGAACAAGAGGGAGTATCTCACCGAGAAGCCACGAGAGGTGTGGAAGCTTCAACCAGAATGGAGATATCCTATCCTTGAAGCGGATGAAATGGCCCATTCCGCCTTTTGCTACTCAAATCGGAAGACAGATGTACTCCATTGCCCCTATCCGAGAAGGTATGGCAGAAACTATGATGCTGAGAAGCATGGCAGGCATAACTTTCCCAAAATTCCCAATATCAATGCTCCGCATGAGAGTGATATCTATCACTTCCAGTTGTGTGATCTGCTACCCTCTTTTGACAGTTTCCTTAAACTCTACTCAAATTGTCCCGATCCTGCCTTCATAGTCACTTGCAATTATCTCTGCCTCATAGTCAAGCTCTTACAGCAGCCACCGACTCCCTATGAGGATGGCCTGCCACCCTTATTCTTCGACATCAACACAGGGATTGACTGCATTGCCATGGCAAGACTTCTTCTTCGAGCTGTATTATTCCCCTCTTACTGCCTAGCCTTGCTTGAGGATATGGTGGATAGCAGATTTGCTCGGTGTACCCATCCTTTTTATCCAAAATCACCCATTTATCTCCGAACCTTTCTTAAGCCATATCTTTTGAGCAAAGGGTGTCTTTGACCCATCCTTTTTATCCAGAATCACCCATTTATCTCCGAACCTTTCTTAAGCCATATCTTTTGAGCAAAGGGTGTCTTTTACTTACCTTGCAGCCACTTCCTGAGGAGTGACTCCCTTGTGCATCACATGATGGAAAAAAAAAGAGAAGAGAGAAAGCAAAAAAAAAAAGAAAAAAAAATATATATATGCACTCACATGCACTGCACTGCACCTAGGGGTCCTCAAGTTGGATGCGTCCAGTGGCTTTGGTCGGCTGGCTCTGTCTCTAACCCCCTAGCCCTTTTTCCATTTCCCCACACATTTTCTTAGGGCACATCAAGGTCAGGACATACCTAGGGAGTCTCGGCTCGCCTAGGTTAGACCTGTCTCCCTGAGTCACGTGCACTTTTCATTTCTACTTCATTTATCCCAGTAACACCACATCACCTCAGGTCACCTACCACATGTGGTTGATCCAGTGGAGAACCATGCGCTTCAAGAATTCCTTTATCTATCCCACTTAGGTGTCTCCCTTGCATCTTCAACAACAACCTTTTTTTTCTCAGTACCTACCATTCTTTCCATCTTCATCAGATCAAGCTCCCTTGCTTCCTCATCATCGAGCATCATCATCAACAGAAGCACCCATGGAGAAGTCTTCTACCTATGTATTAGACTATGTCTGCACGTGCACACACTATAGTATTTGCACCATAACCTATTCACGGTTTTGGGTCCTCAAGTGTGGGACAACATTTCAGGCTTGCCTGGAGTTCGACCCATCTTCCAAACCAACATCATCATATGTCCTGTGCACAATCAGAAGACTAGCACTTTTCCCCTAGGGAGTGACTACACGTGAGGTTTTACTTTGCAGGTATTCGAGTTGTGGAGAATCATGCGCATCACTTCTACAGCAACATTGCATCTCCCATCTTCTACGACCTCTATTCCATTTTCCAATGACCATTCAAGTTCTATTCATCAGAAGGATCAACAATCAAGTGTATCTTTAGCATAGCCAACTTTTACAGGATTTGTCACCAGCAACACCATCAGTCTCACCATCTACCACAATTTGAGCAACATCATTTGTACCACAAAAAACATGGAGCCCCAAGAGGAACACCAAGGAAAAGGGAATTCTCTTGCAAGAAAATCTATCTTGTAACATCAACAAGCTTGTTTATCATGTTTCATATGATCACAATGAAGAAAAGAACACCAGGCACAACAAATCTTCATACAGCATTATGTAGATCTCCCACGGTTTTGATAGAATCAACCATATTCTTCAATATCTTCACAAAATCCATCAATAGAACAAAGAAAGCAAAGGAATACACCATCTTTGAATGGAAATACATCACATAGTATTCATCTTCAATATCTTCATAGTCTTCTCTCTCAATCTCTCATATACAATCACTCTGTTTCAGTAGAATTGGCTATCTCTGACCCTCTCTCTCTCTCTCTATCAATAATACATCATATCCTCACTACAATCTCTCAAAATCACACTCAATCATCCCTCTTAGGTCGTGGATACCCCTCCCAAGAGGTATGTCTGATATGAAGGGTCACCAGAGCCACTACAGTGTCCTTTCATAGCTCACTACTGTCACTTCACTCTAGTCTTCTCTTGAGTCTTTAGCAGCTACTTCTTCCACTTCCTCCAGCTCTTTTGCACTTGTATTCACCTCTTTCCAAGGCTAGAAAACTTTCCCAAGCTACACTCTCATCCATCAGAACACATACAGAAGCATACAGAACAGTCTACAGAACAGTACCAGAACAACTACAGTATAGAACAGAACAGAATAGAACAGAGACAGAAGCTCTACAGAAGACCTACAGAAGGTTACAGAAGGTCATCAAAACCACATAACTCACTCTCAAACCATTCCAAACTCTCACAAACCATTCAATAAACTTTCACAAGATCTCAATCTTCATCAATCAATACTCAATCCCTCCTTACAGAAGATAATCAGAACAAAACAGACCAAAACAGAGCAAAACAGAACAAAACAGAAGGTATACAGAACCAATCAGAACCTATCAGAACATCACAGAACCACCAATAAACATCATGAACTTCCAAAACACCATCAATATCATCCAAAACACTCTCAAACCTCTTCTAAACTAATCAATCATCTCATAAAATCAACCATTCAGCTCTCAAAGACAACAAAAATTAGCCAAAAAACAAGTCATTTCAACACTCAACATATTTATCTGATTTATCTGATTAACATGATTAACATATTTATCTGATTTATATGATTTCAACACTCAACATAAATTAGATGGAGGAGCAGAGGGGGGCGGCGCCGGCGGACGACGGGCAAGGGGACGGCGATGGCGGTGCGACGGCGGTGGCGGCGTCCACAGCGACGGGCGGCAGGCTCGGCGGCGTCCCAGCGGATGCGGCGGCGTCGGGCAGTCCCAGAGGCGGCGATCCAGGCGGCTCCTGGCAGAAGGCGTGGGCGGCAGCACATGCGACGTGGCGGCAGGCTCCAGACCAGGCGGCGTCGGCAGCAGGCTCCAGAGGCGGCGACCCAGGCGTTCCGCAGGCGGTGTTGACGCAGAGGCGGCGGCGACGTGACGCAGCAGTCCACAGAGGCGGTGACGGGGCAAGAGGAGATGGCGGCGAAGGAGCGCAGGTCGCCGGCGTCGGAGCGGACAGTAGACAGGGGGAGGGAGGGAGGAGGAGGAGGAGGAGGGAAATGGAGGAGGCAGGACACGCAGAGGGAAGGGAGATGGGGAGGGAGGTGGTTGGGGGGAAGGGGTCGGGTGGTTGGGGGGAAGGGGTGGGTGGGCAGGGCCCAAGGGGGGTAGAGGGTGGGCCAAGGGGGGTAGAGGGTGGGCCAAGGGGGGTAGAGGGTGGGCCAAGGGGGGTAGGCAGGGCCCAAGGGCGCATACCCCCGTCCCGCGTACGTGCGCGGGGCGGGGTAAAAAAATTTTCCGTGACGGGATTGAAATGGCGCTGGGATGACGAGACGGGTCATGCGGACACGACCAGGGCGCGTGGAGACGCGTAAAATCGGAAAAAGGCGCGTTCACGCGCAAAACGGGCGCGCGAATACACGTAAAAATAAAGAAAAATTAATAACTCCCAATCCGGGCGTCAAAACGAAATAGCGTAAAAACAAAAAGTGGGCAGGACGGTAGGCGGAAGAGAAGAAAAATATACGACGGAGATTCCGGGAGGGGTAAAGGGCGGTCATGTGCAAAAAACACAAAAAGCGAACCAAAAAACACAATTAAAAAATAATATCGAAAAATCCGTGCATCAGAATGAGGTGCAGAAAAAAGGAAAACTGTGCAAAAAGATGTGCCCGACAATCCTATCTCATCAAAACATAATTCCGACGGAGATAAGATGCGTTCACATGGGAAAAACCCAAAAAACAAACCCAAAAATGGGATCGGAAATTAATATCGGACGAACCGTGCGCCAGAATGACTCAGAGTAAGAAAGAAAAATGTCTGCAAGAAGGAGTGGCACAGGGTTAGCATGTTAAACCGCAGTTCCGGTGGAAGGAGGAGGGGTTCACATGCGAAAAACTCCAAAAAGACGCCCGAAAACAC